>NW_022196900.1:60737772-60780696 GCF_008632895.1 Mastomys coucha
TTTTACTTATTTTTTTTTTTTTTGAGACATGGTTTCATTATCTAGCTTTGGATGACCTGGAACTCTTTAGATCAGAATTCACATAGACTATTTCTTCTTCCTGAGTGCTGGGATTAAAGGTGTGTGCTACCACGGCACTTAGCTTTGGTCAGATCTTGAAAAAAGGCCTGGGAGGAAGACGGTAGATGTTACTTATTTCCTTCACTTTGTATTTGAGAAGATAAATTGAGATAATGACTTGCTGGAGGTCTCCTAGCAGGTAAATGCCTAACTCAGGCATGGCTATCAATAGACCACCCCCTCTGCCACGTCTCCCAGCACAAAATAGGCAGGTTCCCCATACTCATGGAGGGAGAAGTAAGACAAACTACCACCCAATGAAAGAAATCCATTAGCTCCGTTTTTTATCTGGTTCTGCAAAGGGTGACCTGATCTTTTTTTTTTTTTTTTTGCACAATGACATCACTATCACTTGAACACCTCGAGCCGCATTCTCTGATGGCAGTCAGGCTACAATTTTAGTCTGCTGTTAATGAGTGACATACAATTAGACAACATGATCTTGGCAGGGGCCCTTAATCTTTCTAAAACTCAGCCATTTATCATCGCAAAATGGGGATGCTAATTTTTATGGCCTTGTAGCTGTGCTAATTAATGTTTACCTAGCACACAGAACCTCAGAAAATGGGTACCTCAAACATGGGTAGTCATGGGGCTGAAAAGTTCAGGAGGTTGTGAGAAAGACCATAACTTGAGTTGTCTTTGGGGCAGCTGAATCTTCTGGAATAGCTAGATCTGCAGCAACCTTGTGCCATCTCCCAACCCTTACCCCCCAAAAGCTAGAGGTGAGAAAGAAAGAATGTGACTTCTAGGAACTCTTGGCATCTGCTTTTCTAGAGAGCTGGAAGTTGGCTCCCAGAACCATGTCACGACTGCCTGTAAGTTCCAGGGGATCCAATACCAGCTTCTAGCCTCTCTGGACACCCACTCCCATCTCCATATATACACTTAATACAAATAAAATCTTAAAGTGTATGTACTTTGAGTATCTAGGATTGTACTTACAATGTAAAGACTTAGAGGGACAATCATGGGATAAAAGGCTATATGCTTTTGTTGTTGGTTGGTCTTAAAGGCTCTGACCACTTTGACCTCTGAAGCTTTTTGCTAGTTTATTTTTGCCAGTGGCAATCAAGATTCTTGACTCCTTTCTGTGTTCCACTAGGGATTTTTGTTTAAAATTAGGTAAATTTATCCTTTGACAATTCCATACAAGTATATACTCCATTCTGATAGTGTTAGAAGTGTTAGTGCTTGATGTGTATAAAACAATGCTTTAGGCCCTTTTATTGCCTTGTTTTTGGAGACAGGGTCTCATGTATCTCAGGCTGGCCTTGAACTCCTGACCCTCCTACTCAACATCCCAAATGCTGCATATATGCATGATACCAGTAGGCATGCATGGCCATGACAACCATGACCAGCATGGTCATTTGTCTTTTAAAAAATTCAGTTCCTTTGATAAATAGCAGATCTAAGTATCTTTTCACAAACATTGGCAGCTCAGATGAGCCTCTGTGAGAAGCTTGGTACCGTCCGTCCTTTCCTCCCTTTTATTTGGTGCTTTGTCGTTTTCTTCTTCTCTCTTTATAGGGATTCTTTAAATATTCTGGGTTCTAATCAGTTACTCAGTTTAGATTTAATTATGCAGTATTTTGTTTTCTTCGAGTTCTGGGATCAAATTCAAGGCTTCTCCATGAATGGGAATATGATCAAGCTGGGCAGAGTGGAAATTAACCCTTGCATTGCATCCGTCCTTCCCAGAGAACGATTTTTTAAATCACACCTCAAAGTTGTTAAATGTAGAAAGGGACCATCCAGAGGGTAGAAGTATTTCTGTAACCAGAAGAGTTCTCTGGCCCTTAGGATTATGCTAATCAGCCACAAGTTCCTTTTGCAAGAGATCGCCTCACCCTGCTGGTGCCTGAGATAATGCTCTTCCCTGGGAAGACACAGATGGAACCAGCTCGGTCTGGACTAGCAGATACTGTTTTTCAGGACAAGAGCAGAACACTTGTCAGTTCATCCCTAGCTTGGCTTCTTGTTTCTAACCATGTGTTCTTTTTCTCTTTTAAACACATTAAATGAAGGTAATGGTTACTGGACTTAAACAAGATTGCAAATATAAAAGGGGCTGAGCAGATGGCTCATCAAGGAAAGTGTTTACTGAATAAACAGGAGGACCTTAGTTTAGATCCTGAGCACCCATGGAAGAACTGGATGTGACAGATCATATCTGTCACCCTAGCTCTTGAGAACACCTGCATGTCATGTATTCACAACCCCCCCCCACACACACACATACACACACGCATGCACGCGCACACACACACATTCATGCATGTACATACAAACAAAAAATACAAGATAGTTGGCCCTGATAAGTAACTACCCCTTTTGCCTGAGAGGCAGAATTCACTTACTGATGGTCTCAGGCCCAATTCTTTCTCCAGACACACGTTCTGTGTACAGGCGCAGAACTGAGGGAGGTTCTCCTAGATGTACAAATACTGCAGGCCACTTTAGAGTCACCAAGTCAGAAATGCTAGAGGCAGAGCCTGAAGTCTGTCCTTTAGTAAGCCGTGAAGTAACCCCACTACAAGCTAAATCCATGAAGCTGACCTGTGAATGGACAAGGGCTTTCGTCCAGTGGGTGCCTCAGCTTCAGTTCTTCATTTGCCAACTTGTGACATGAATAAGTTACCAGGTATTTTGTGGGGTCCTAAGCTCACAGCAATACAGGAGGATGATAGGATGTAGCCCTTTCTTTCCAGGGCTGCTGTGAAAGACATGAAGTATCCTGGCTTTGCTGCTACTTGTCTATGCAGCTTCTAGCAAATTACCTTGCCTCTTATTCTCATTGGGATTGTAACGTATATGTAGTACTGTGTGCCAGTTAAACAGTGCATATATCTGTCTGTCTGTCTGTCTATCCATCTGTCATCTATCTATCTATCTATCTATCTATCTATCTATCTATCTATCTATCTATCTATCTACCTACATACCTATCTACCTATCATCTATATTTAAATGTGTGTGTGTGTGTGTGTGTGTGTGTGTGTCTGTGTGTAGATGTGTGCGTGTAGATGTTAGGGGAGGACTTTCTTTCAGGCATTGGTTCTTCCTCCCACTTTGTTGAGTCAGGGTCTCTCTTTTTGTTTCTTCGGGCCAGCTTGCCCCAGAGGTGTTAGGAGACTGTATTGCCACTGGCCTTGTAGGAGAGCTTAGATTACTGATGGATTCCAGTGCATCTGTTTTTTTGTGGGTTTAGAGCTGTGTTTCTCAACCTTTCTTAATGCTATGACCCTTTAATACAGTTCCTTGTGTTGTGGTAACCCCTAGCCAAAACAATTACTCCCACTCCTACTTCATAACTGTAATTTTGCTACTGTTATGAATCATAATGTAAATATATGGTATGTGGGATATCTGATATGTGACCCCCGTGAAAGGGTCATTCAACCACCAATGGGTTTGTGACCCACATGTTGAGAACTACTGGTTCAGGGACTCAAACGGCTGTCGACAGGCTCACACTGCTAGCCATTGTTTTCACTGAGCTGTCTCCCTGGCCTACACTACCTTGTTTTATGAGTAAGAAAAAACGCCAAATCAGAGCAAGGTTGAATAATGCTTCACAGTGACATATAACTGGTACCCTAGGATTCGAACCCAGGTAGCTTGATGTGAACATGCTTGCATTAAAGCCACTGCTTTGGCGAATGAGTTCTCCAGTAAATTTACACAAATGACAATAAAAGTTAACTGCTTTCAAGTGGTAGGCATTCCACAGGTTAATTTCCTTCCTCTTGACTGGTAGCTTGACTTCCTGGTAATTCTGCCTTTCTCATCAGCTGCCTACCCCCTTCTGTGGTTAGTTTCCAAGTATACTTGGCTACACGTCCCACTGCTCAGGGTGACTTTTCTCTCTCCATTTACCTCTTAACTGCCATCTGGGTGCTCAGAGCAAACCAAACAGATTGAGCTGGGTGAAGAAAGACCAAGTGTGGTACTTCTGAGAAGCCATCTCTCTTTCCTTCATCTCAGCATTCATGTGACTCAGCAGTGGCTTCTAACAAGAGAGGGACTGTGCTGAACTGCAGAGGGGCTTCGTGCCCAGTGGAGTTGCCGGAAGCATTCCCTAAACCTAATTATTGAGACAGAGTGTCACTCCATGACTGGCTATTTAGAATGGCCTTTGTCATGAGTCTATTTGAAGCTTGGGGTCAGAGACATCAGTTAGTGGAAAGATCCAAGGCTTGGGTCTGTTTGTTCTTGTTCCTGAACGAGGCACGCTCTTGAGTCTAACTGTGAGGCAGGACGAGACTTCTGAGAGCTTGCCTGACCCTGGCTGGAATGGCCTGAGGATCAGAGATCTAAGGTTTTGGTAAACATGATGTCACAAGGGAATGTTAAGCCTTTCCATTTAATTAGACCTTCAAATCTCATTCAGCCTGACTTTAAGAAAGAGAAAGAAATATTACCCATGTACAGTGGCCCAGGACTGTAGTTTCAGTGCTCAGGAGTCTGAGATGGGAGGACTGCTGGATCTTGGTCCATCTTTAAAAAGGCGGGAGGAGATAAAACCTGTGTATGGCAGTGCAAGCCTGTAGTCCCAGCACTTGAGTGGTGCAAACAGAAGGATTGCAAGTTTGAGGTTAGACTGGGAATATAGTAAGACTTTGTCTCAAAAATATAATAAACTGGGGTGCATCATATAGTTTAGCGGATGAAGGCGCTTACTGTGTAAGCCTGAGCCCCTGAACCATGAGAAGATGGATGCTGAGAATGGACTCCACAGAGCTGTTCTGTTACTTCCACAAGATCAAATGTCATGGCATGTGTGAGCGCTCTCTGTGTGTGTGTGTCTGTGTCTGTCTGTCTGTCTTTCATGCATGTTCTCTCTCCTGCACATGATAAATAAAATATAAAAACTAAAAAATAAAGGAGCAGTTAAGGGCAGGTAGAGTTAGAAACATGTAAGAAATATAACAAAATGTGCAGGGTTATGGGGCTCACTGCACAATTCTCTCAACTTCTTTGTATGCTTGCAACCTTTCAAAAACAGTGTTATGTAACATGTAGATATTTGCAGTGATGGTTACACTTTTTTTTTTTAAAGTTCCCTCCTTTGACATATGAATGGAAGCCCTCCCTCTTCCTCCCACCCTCTACTACTTCAAACCTTGGTACACCTTCCCTGAAGCAAATGCAGTGTGAGTGAGTTCAGCCAGCCAGTGGGAAACTACTCCTTCATGCCACAGGCTTTATCTCCTTCCTGGGGTATAATCCTCACGATAACCCTACAAACTAATTACTGTTTCCCATAGTTTAGTGAGGAAAGCTGAGGCTCAGAGGGCTGACTCAGGTAATCATATTAACCTTATAGACTGAGGGGGACCTTCCTTCTTGGCATTGCGCCATACTCTGTGTTTGAAGCCACTGTGCCTCACCCAGCCTTAGAAGATGGTCCTATTGTTATCTTTATCCTACACAGTTGGAATAGAAACTTTAGAGAGGTTCAAAAACATACCCCAGTTTTTTCTAGGGACCAGTAAATGACACAGCTTATATTTGGACCCAGTCTTGTTCTTCCCCCTTATATTCAAACCCTTCCTGGCATCTGTTTGCCTGATTTAGTAACCCCTCAATGGGAGGCCACAAGCTCCAGAAGACAGAACACAGTGTTCAGCACTGCAGAATATTATTGAATGAAGGGGAGGGGGCATGGGACTGCAGCATCTCAGCCTCATGGAGTGCTCCTCTGGGCACAGTTCCACTTAGTCTTTGGAAGGAGGAGATACCCAGTTTTTTTTTTTTTTTTTTTAAATGTTGATATATGGTACTGAGGCTCATAAAATGGATAGTAAGGAGTTGTAATGAACTCATTTACGATTTTCAGCTTTTCATCACTAACTATAACAAAGTACGTGAGATGACTTACAGAGGGAAAAGATTTTTTAAATATATTTTGACATCTATTATAAATGAATGCCCGTCTGTAGGTAAAGATCAGAGGTCGGCTTTTGGGAGTTGGTTCTCTCCTTCCATCAGGTGGGTTCCAAGATGGAAGTCCAGTTGTCTGGTTTGTCCTTGCCCACTGAGCCATTTCACTGGCCCGAGAAATGCTTTATTTTTACTTCAGTCCCTAATAGATTTGACCCATTGCTTTGGGCCAGTGGTGAGGCATATTATTGGGGGATCACACAGCAAAGCAAAACCAGTTAATCTTGTGGCCAGGCAAGTGAAAGGAGGAGGGGGCTGCAGTCCCACAATCCCCTTTGAGATTATATTCCCAGTGGCCTGAAGACCACCCCACCCCCCCGCAGGGTACCCTACCTCTTAAAATATTTACCATCCCCAACATAGCCCTGCTTTGGATCCAAGCCTTTATCTCTGGGGCATCTAGAACACATGCAAGATCCAACTTTCTCATCGAATCTCCTCTTACTGGCCCCCAAGCTTCCAAAGAGCAGAAAGGTATTATGCATTGCCAAGGAGTAATGGGGACCAGAACCGAATGCTTAAATATCTCCAAATTCTCAGGGAGTCTTCAGATTTAAACAGCTAAAAGTCAACCCAGGGGCATCTAGTGGCCAAGACAGCTTCCCCTTCATGGCCATCCTTGACTCATGGCTGCAGCAATGAGCAGGTGAACACTTAAAATTAGTCACCTTCAATGTGCCCAAACAGCTAGCAGTGATGCCCCACATTGACAGAGTGCTTGGTTTACCAAGTTCTGCATCTCTTTTCTCTCTTCATGTTCTCAGTAGCCTGATCCACACTCGGCGCAGGAGCTGAGCTCCTGTTTATAGGCAAGGAAACGATTCTGGAGAGGTTAAATCATTTGCCCTACACCACTCAGTTTGTAATGGCAGAAGGGCCCACCAGAACATCTTCTGTGTCGATGCTGTATTTAAACAGCAAGTTCCAGGGATGAGAGCAACAGAGGATTTCTTTCTATTGGTTTTCTCGAAACATGGGTTCTGTACTTGATTAGAGTTAATCTCTCTGGAGATCAGTTTTTCCAATCTGTAATGGAAACAAACAAATCAACCAATCAGCCACTAGTGCGGGGAAATCGCGTAGAGAAGGTTGTGAGGGTTTAGAAATGAAAGAAATTATTCTAGTTTTATTTTTCAAAAATTATTTTGATGTATGTGGGTGTTGTGCTTGAATCTATATCATGTGTATGTCTGGTGCCCATGGAAGCCAGAAGAGGGCCCTGGATCCCCTGGGACTGGAGTTACAGACAATTGTAAACTGTGGAGTGGTTGCTAAGAATCCAACCTGAGTCTTCAGGAAGAACAGCTAGTACCCTTAACCACTGAGCCATCTTTCTAGCCCCTGTTTCTTTTATTTTTAAGGTTTATTTACTTAAAAATTATGGCAGTTATTGATTTTTGTGTGCATCTGTATTGTGGTGCATTTATGGAGGAAAGAGATTTTTTTTTTATTTTTTATTATTTTTTTTTGGAGTTGTTTGCTATGTAGGTGCCAGTGTTGAGTTCAGGTGACAGTGTCAGGCTTGGTGGCAAGCACCTTTACATAGTGAGCCATCTCACTAGACCTGAAAAAGCAGTTTAGAGTCTTTTTTTTCTTTTTTGGGGGGTTGTGGGGGACATAAAGAGCCACAAGGCAATGCTAGGGCCAAGCTTTGAATATGCTAGGCAAGTATTGTACCATCAGCCCTGCTCCAGCCCCAGTGTTAAGATGTTTAGAACACTACCATAATGCTGACCCATTTTCCATAAGTTAGATGTCATCTCATTTGGCCACCGTGTCTAAAAATGGCACTTGTTAGTTACCTCATTGTCATGCGCCACTATTCCTTACAGCGTTTGCTGCCACTTATGGTTTCATATTGCTTGTCTGAATTCTCTCACCTGAGGTAAAAAATTGCTATGAGGGCAGGGACTTGTCTGCTCTTATCCTCTGGAACCCTAACAGGTCGAACAGTGCCTGCCAAAAATTACTGTTTGTTGAATGAGTGACAGAGGAAGGGAGGGATGTACCCGTGTTACAGAATGATACAAAATTCTGTGGGAAAAGAATGACTAAAAGGTTTGCTGGATACTCCCTTGCCTCTCAGTATGATCTGCCTTCCTCATACCTGGTCCTGGCGAGTCACTGGTTTGCAAAGCTTCCTTGCTTATCAGCTTATATCTTGGTGAAGCAGCTTTAGAAAATTATGTCCTCCCAGCAGACATGGGCCACTGTAGGGCACCCACTGCCTCTGTGTGGTGCCAATGAGAACAGAGCTGGGGGTCCTTCCTGTACAATGCTGCATCTGCACGACTAAGCTATGCCTGACCCACCCACAAGTGTTTATTGAGTAAATGAAGCAGTGAATGGATACAAAGAGGAAGCTCAGGGTTCTTCATCTCCTCTAAAGACACTTGAAAATAAGTCCGGACCACAGCGCAGACCTTCCACGTTCAACGTGAACCAATTCTCTCTGGAAGCAAGAAGTTGGATCTTCACTCCAAGGAAGGAAGAAGGGCAAACCTAGGCTCCAGATCCGGTTCCATGCCATGTTTTGGAAGTCGTGTTTACGTCTGCCTTCATCCTCATCCCTTCCGCTTCAGCATAAGCAAAATTATAACCCTGCACGCTGACTTGTATGCCATTATCATAGCCTGACTGCTCCTGCGTTGAGGGACTTCGCCCCCGGGATCGCTGACTGTCTGTGAATGACAAATCCAAAGTCAGGGGTTGCAGAGTCAGCCGGACTTGCCTGCTCTCGTGCAGCAGCGGGAGGAAACAGAATGAAAGATTCTGAAAATAAAGGTAAGGGGCTGACGGCAGAGGGGCCGCTGGCAGACGCTTGGGGGAGATGTCATAACGTGAATGTGTTTAGTTCGTGCTGATGGCTGTTTTGATTACTGATGTATATTCGTAATTTTTAGTTATGTAATATATGTCCTCTTTAAGTGACTGTTTTCTAAATACCATGTCATTCAGTTTTCCATTTTTTGCATTACTAAACATATATTTTTTATTCTTTATTTAATCTTGGCCAAGTACACATATCTGACAGTTTTCTTTATGATCGCTTCCAGAATTTTGATACATTTATTTTGGGGGTGTTTATAATTGCTAATCATTAAAATGTAGGGTTTCAGCCAATTTTTGGAATAGCCTGAGATCATGGTTCTTAAAACAGTTCGGGTTTTCTAGAGAGGCAGTGACTGAGAATCTCCAGATGAGCGTTCATCTTTTTTGGGAGGGCTCAGCAGGGAGTCGTAGTCGCTGACCTTCAGAAATGTTTACCTTGCACAGGGATGTTCCGTTGCAAACTCCCCCTGTTCCCCGCCCCCCACCACTGCCTCTAAAAAAGGAAAAAAAGCCCACCAGCGTGAATTCTGTTGGAGGGGAGCGCCAGGACAGAAACAGATTGACGTGAAAGCCCCCGACCCCCCAGTCAAGGACTCTGGAGGATTTCGGGGTTCACCTCTGAGGCCCTGGGAAATTTCTGCCGCAGCGGGGGGAGGGGCAACAGCCCCCAGCTCGCCCCAGCATACACGTGGTTCAGGGTCGCACTTCTTTCTTGCATCCTTGGTTCTCTAGATCCTAGTTGCCTGCAGAGGGGCCGCCATCTCCCCAGCCTGGAGCTCAGGTCGGGGTTCACCAGCCGCGCGTCTCCGTAGCTGCTCAGTGTGCTCGCGCGCCGCCACCGAAGCTTCCTGGGGCCTTGTGGTTTTCCCTTGACTGGGCAGGTGCGCAGGTGCTGGCTGATGATGCCAGGTGACCACTCGCCCCAGCCCCTGCCTGCCTGCGTGTCCCGTAGCAGGTGTGGTCTTCCCCACAGGAGTCTGACCTCTGGTTGTTAAAAGATTCCTACCTGGTGATGGACAGCGGTATATGCACACTCACCTAACCCGCAAACACCCGAGCAAAAGCGATCACGAGTCCTTTACAGTGTGATGGATGCCAGGGGCGAAGCTGGCTTTCCAGTCTACCAGAAGCAACGCAGTGTCTTAATGGATCCGGGGTTTACAAGTGACTGGGTGGGGCCTGAGGTTGTTGGCAACATCAGCTCAAAGGCTTTGGACCTTTCACATTCACGCACTGAACCATGTGGTTTTGGTGTTTAAATTTTAATTAAGCCGTTCCAGGGAGGGAGAAACAGCTGTGTGAGGCCGGGGTGAACGCATAGAGGACAGTTCACTTCTGTCTCCTAGCCAGCTGCCGCTCATGGACAAATAACTCCTATGTGGCTAAACTATTCAAAATCAGTTTCCAAAGAGGGCACTTCCTTGCTGTTTGCCATAGCTAGAGAAAGGGTTAATGCAGAAAGGAAAAAAAAAAGCCTATTTGTCAAGTCATGCTAGGCCATGGGCATGACTTAGGAACAATTAAAGCTGTCTGAATCACAGGCTCAGGCCCGGCTCAGTGTTTGGGGATGTTTAGAACAGAAATACTCCACATCAGCGTGTTTTAAGCTTCAGGTCTCCTGACCTTTTTGATGGGACTGGTATTCGGAATTTTTGTATCGCTTTGTGTTGGAAAGAGCCGTGGGCTGGCAATCCAAACAGGCAGGTTCGGACTTGTTCAGCCATCTCTCATTAGAAACCAGGACAAGACTCTTGGTTTTCTTGGGTTTCAGTGTATCTCCTGAGTCGAAAGATGTTAGCGGGCATTAATGCTATTCCAGATCGTGAGGGATTTGGGTGTCTTGGGGGCAACGTTTCAGACGGGCACAGTCGAATAAATTCATCTTAGAAACTACTGCACATATGTAAGTAAACTTACTTTCTAAAGCTGTTTGTGTATGCAGACACGTGGGCTGTATTCTGTTATCAGGTCTATGTTCTTTGAGTCCTAACCAAAACACACTGAAGAATGATGATACAAGCCATAAGAGATGAATTTCATTTTCAAAGAGTCTGTGAAATGCAACCATACATGTGCATTCAACCATATATGTGCTGTTGAAAGAAAAAGTCAGCAGTTGCCCTCTGATTTACAAAGGTGTCCGAGAACCCAAACAGGACACGAGTTAATGGACATCTAGGGTCTCCCAAGAGGCTTTCCGGCCAATTTCTTGCTATACATGGGAGATGGGTCTGTGTTGAGAAGTGGATTAGAGTGTGTGTGATAGTGTGTATGAGGTGCATGTATGTGTACACAGACAGAGGAATGCATATACAGAACAGTTGGGAGAGGGTATGAACATGTCCACCAGACCATGAGAGCTATTTTGGGAAAGCAAAGTACCAGTTTGTTGACCTAAATATGAAATAAATGTATCAAAAAGATAAAAAAAAAAAAAAGCTGAAAAGGCCAGGCAGTGGTGGCACATCACATGCCTTTAATCCCAGCACTTGGGAGGCAGAGGCAGGAGTATTTCTGAGTTTGAGGCCAGCCTGGTGTACAGAGTGAGTTCCAGGACAGCCAGGGTGATACAGAGAAACCCTGTCTCAAAAAACTAAGAGAGAGAGAGAGAGAGAGAGAGAGAGAGAGAGAGAGAGAGAGAGAGAGAGAGAGAGCTGAAAAGGACTGCTGAGAAAGTACCAAAATGGAGGGATTTTTTTGGAAGTCAGTTCTTGTAACAGTTAACAGAGGAACCAGGTAAAATTCCAAGAGGTGACGGAGGTGGTACTCGATTAGTACGTTGGCAAAGAGAACTTGAACTTGAATGAGCTACAGTCTCACGACTGGTGTTCAGGAAATGGTGGATTGTGGTTTAGTAACCGCTTTCCTTTCCTTAACCTGTTCTCAGTACATCTCAGACAGCCCAGTGAGGTTATTAACTACGGGAGGCATTTTATAACTTATGCCTGTTTTATAACTTTACCTCACAATGCTTTGCAAGCCAGGAAAAGGCATGTGTATAAGACAATTAAAATACTTGAACGAGTTAACTAAATATTGACAAGCATGGCTACAAGTTTTAGTAGTAAACATCCTAGAGCCTATTTAATGATCAAGGCTGTGTGACAAGTTGTCTGCCAGGTTCTTTACATATTGTTCCAGCAGTACAAGGGAATGCTTTCTGTGCAGCGTACAGACAGAGAGCAGCGGAATTGTATTCAACCCCAGGCTGTTCACCCCAGAAACCACTTCTCAGATAGGTAGGGGTTTGCAGACAAGTCACACTGTAAAACTAGCTTTAAAATAAATTGCACAGGGGCTGGAGAGATGGCTTAGCAGTTCAATGCATCTGTTGTTCTCGCAGAGGACCTGAGTTTGGTTCTTAGCATCCACATTAGACAGGTCAAATTGCCTGTAACTCCAGCTGTAGGGGGTCTGATGCTGTCCTGACCTCTTCAGTCACAATACATCCTCACATGTTTACATAAGTAAGTAATAACAAAAATATAAAGAAGACTAAAATTGCCTATATCAGTATTAGAATGAATTTACCTTATATAAAAAAGGAAAATATGAACCCCAGAAAATAAAATAATGGCTTTTGACTAATTTTTTAGTTTGTTTGGAAAATTAGACATGGTAAAGTCTGTGAATTATCAATAAGGTCATAGAGGCAGAGATATGAAAGAACAAGAGAGGAAAATAGGGAAAAAAAAGGAGTAGAAATTTTTTTGCATATAAAAGGCAGAGAAGGGGTTGGGGATTTAGCTCAGTGGTAGAGCACAAGGCCCTGCTCTGAAAAAAAAAAAAAAGACAAAATAACAAAAAGGCAGAGAAAATATTTCTCTTCTAATGTTTCTGTATTTTGAGGGATTTTATTTAATATTAAAAAACATGACATTCTGTGAGCAAATGAGGGATGTGGCTAACATTTGAATGTGTGAGGGCAGGATTTGAGCACAGGCTTTGCTATAGGGACCTGCACGCTTTTGCTAGAAGACATTACAAAATCAGATTAGGAGTCGAACAAGATCAGACTTTCAGGCTCGCATATTAAATGTGGCTTCTATTCTTCAATGTAAAAAAAGCAAAAAAAAAAAAATGTTAGTTTTTGTTTCCCTTAACTAACATGACTCCTTTGATATCTTCAGAGAAAATACATATTTCAAAGTGTTTTTTTTTGTCATGGCTGCTTTTGCCTGGTTGGGCTGATGAGATGATATTTTTGCAGGAAAGACCTGTAAATATCATGTGATTTCCCAGGGGTCTAGGGCTTGCTCTTGCCAGTGGTTATCAATGGAAACTGGATCTGCACTGGAAATCTGAAAGTAAGCTTTCTGTTTGGTAGTGTTCACCAGAAGAAAGAAGCTAGAGCTGTTTGAGTTAGCTTGGGTGATCTGTAACTTTCAAATGTTTTTGTTGAAGAGGTGAGACTCTTTGTGGTTTTCCTAGCCTAGAATGTACGTCGGTCTTACATACATAGTTAAATTTCCAGGATTAGTTAATGTCCAGGGTTAACCAGCACTAGCACTCAAGAGACAGGCAGGCAGAGCTCTAAGTTTTAAGTCAGCTTGGTCTACAAAGTGAGTTCTAGGGCAGCCAAAACTATGTAGAGAAAGCTTGTCTTGAAAATACTCCCCCCAACCAAGAAATTCCTAAGATTAAAAGTGCTATCAAATCTAAGAAAGTTTATATCACTTAATTTTGTTCCAAAAAAAGGAAACTTACCTAAAGCAATATTGGTATTTTGCAGGATAGTGAGAAGAAGTTGCAATACCATTTATCCTTCTTATTCAGTCTACATATAGATGCAAATGCCTGGCTACAATGTAACATGGTTCTGTCTGAGTATTTATACATTATAAACATTTATACATACATTTTACTATTAATGTCATATTTAATTTCTGTTTGGTGCATGTACTTGGTTAGCTACATTATAACATAGTTCTGTCTCAGTGATCACACATTGTAATGCGTATACTTTATTATTAATGTCTTATTTAATTTTTGCAATATGCATGTGCACGTGTGGGTATGTGGAGGCCAAAACAAGTTGTCCAGTTTCCTCCATTGCTCTCAGCCTTACTGCTCTGAGCTAGGGTTTCTCACTGAGCCAGAAGCTCACCATTTTTGCTAAGCTGACTGGCTAGTGAGCTCTCAAGATCTTGCTGTCTCCAGCCCCAGCATCCCCCTATCAGTGCTGAGATTATAGGCACTTACAACTATGCGTAGCTTTCTACATGGGTGCTGGGGATTTGAATTCAGGTCCTCATGCTTGCAGAGCAAGTACTCTTACCCATCGAGCCTAAGTATTTCCCAGTCCCACTGAATATTTTGGTTTCTTTTTGTGCCGTGCTAGGGAGCAAACCCAGGGCCTTGTGCATGCTAAGCAAACACTGCTGTCTGCACTTCTCATTCTTTTAAAGATTTATATATATATATATATATATATATATATATATATATATATATATATATATATATATATATATATACTCTATCTGCATGTATACCTGCATGCCAGAAGAGGGAGACATCAGATCACATTATAGATGGTTGTGAGCCACCATGTCGCTGGGAATTGAACTCAGGACTTCTGGAAGAACAGTCAGTACTCTTAATCACAGAGCCACCTTGCCAACCCACACTTCTCACTCATTCTTTATCTTCCTGCTTCAGAGAGGTTTGAGTCAGTGTTAAAACTTTGGAATAGTATATATTCAATCCTGTAATTTTGGTGCCTTTAAAAAAAGATGGAGACAATATATAAGTATTTGTAATTGAAATTGAGCAGAGCAAAATCTACCCTATTTTTCTTTTTCTTTACCCTTTGAGAGAAGATCTATTGATGTGTGCAGCCCACACTGGCCTTGAACTTGGTTCATCCCTGGCTGGTCTTAGATGTGATTCTCTTATTTCAGTCTCCTGAGTGCTGAGGTTGTGAGCAAATGTCATCATGTCTAGTAGAGACACTGGGACATCAGGGATGTAAACCTGCCTGAAAGTGATGCCACTGGGTTATTGATTCTCTGTGCTACTGAAGCTGGCAGTTGGAATTTTTTTTTTGAGTTCTTCCTAGGATACACAAATGTGGTGCATTTTTAGATCTTGGTTTTGTTTTGATGATCTTGCTGAATGCACTTAATAATTTGAATAGTTTTTAGATTTGGAAGGATTTCCTACGTTGACAGTTTTCTATAATTGAGGCAGTTTTACTTCCTTGTTTCCAATTCTTACACATTTTTACCCTCTTTTACTTGAGCACTAGCTAAGATGTCTCTTAAAATGATGAATAGAGGGCCAGCACCATGGCTCAGTGTAAAGACGCCTGCTGCCAAGCCTGATGACCTGATTTCATTCTTGGGATCTGCATGAGAACACATTTTCATTTGCAGCTTTAATTTTTCCTTTGAGCATGGTTTGTTGTAAATACTGAAAGTATTGCATCATAATTGACTTTTATAAACTACTTTATAACTTCCATTACATGTTTTTTAAAAAAAATTCATTTTAAGATTTATTTTATATATGTGAGTATGTTGTTGCTGTCTACAGACACACCAGAAGAGGGTATTCAGACCCCATTACAGATGGTTGTGAGCCACCATGTGGTTGCCAGGAATTGAATTCAGGACCTTTGGAAGAGCAGTCAGTGCTCTTAGTCGCTGAGCCATCTCTCCAGCCCCACAGATATGTGTGTGTGTGTGTGTGTGTGTGTGTGTGTGTGTGTGTGTGTGTGTGTGTATATATATATATATATATATATATATATATATATATATCCAGAGGGTCATATAGAAGTTCACTTCATCACCAGGCAATTGAAGTGTTTCTGTCTGGTTATTTCTTTGCTATTGACTTCTAGTTTCCTTCTACTGTAGTGAGAGGAAGGACTGTGGATATATTCATTTTTAGAAAAAAAAATTGAGTTCTTTTTCTACCATACTTATGGCTGTCTTATATGTGTTTGTAGTGTGTATATACTATGTATGCACTTTAAAATAATGTGCACACTAACATTGCTTAGTTTAGCTATGTCGAGTATTTCCTTTTTCTCTTAAGAAGCAAAGCTTTATTTTTATGTATGTATATTTATCTGTGTGAGTGAATGCCATGTGTGTCCAGGTGCCCCTGGGGGTGAAGAGAGTCCATCAGATAGAGCTCCTGGAGCTGGAGTTAGAGGGTTGTGAGCTGCTGTGCAGAGTCCATCAGAGCTCCTGGAGCTGGAGTTAGAGGGTTGTGAGCTGATGTGCAGAGTCCATCAGATAGATCTCCTGGAGCTGGAGTTAGAGGGTTGTGAGCTGCTGTGCAGAGTCCATCAGAGCTCCTGGAGCTGGAGTTAGAGGGTTGTGAGGGCTGTGCAGAGAGTCCATCAGATAGATCTCCTGGAGCTGGAGTTAGAGGGTTGTGAGCTGCTGTGCATACTGGGAACTGCACTTATCCGTTGGAAAGGCAAGAGGCTCTTTTTAACCCTGAGCCACCTTTACTCACTTAACTTCTTTGAGACAGGGTCTCATTCTGTAGCCTAGGCTAGAACGGAACCCACTGTGTAGACCAGGCTGACCTTGAACTCAGCAGTCATCGTGCCTCAGCCTCCCAAGTTGGGGTTGCAGGCATGAGACACTTTGCCCTCCTTGTCTTGGCATTTCTCTCTGGTGTTGCCATAAAGCCTGGCCTGGGACTCGCTGCATAACCCAAGCTGGCCTTGCAGGGACATCGGTTCTTCTGCCTCTGTCTTCTGGTTGTTAGGATGACAGTTGGGAACTGCCATTCTCATCTTGGCCTTTTGAAGATAGTGCCACTGGATGTATGTAATTTTGGAAGAGGCCTAGAATGGTGGCATGTACTGTGGAGGCTGAACTGGGAGAGTCGTTTGAGGCCAGAAGTTCAAAGCTGGCCTGGGAAACAGTGAGATCCTGAATCAAAACAACCCCATATCTACACCTACACAACCCCCAAACCAAACCACCAACAAATCCTGAGCTGGCAATTTGTCTTTTTTCAAGACAGGGTTTCTCTGTGTAGCCCTGGCTGTTCTGGAACTCACTCTGTAGACCAGGCTGGCCTTGAACTCAGAAATCCACATGCCTCTGCCTCCCAAGTGCTGGGATTAAAGGCATGCACCACCATTACCCGGCCACACTTAAATTTTTATACATATAAATATATACAATTTATATATATATATACGTATAAATATGTATATATGTGTATATATATGCATATACATATACATATATATGTATACATATGCATATACATATACATATATATGTATACACACACATTTATACATATATATACATATGCATATATATGCACATATATATATAAAGACATAAAATTGAGTCTTTATTGGCCCATTGACATTGTACATAGCATTAGGGCTCAAAGGGTTTATGATCAAATTAGAAGTTGTTGTATAGACTGGTTCCACACCTTTGCCAGCCCCCAACATGCATTTCTTCGGTTTCCTAGTTTTAGTGCTGTGTGTTGTGTTAACTGGACTCTGGAGCCTCCTCTCATGTCTGGTCATTTACTTGGCTCATTCTTTGAGCATTTGTGCACCTAACTCTCTTTCACCACAAATACACGCTCCAGTGGTTCTTGAATCACCAGGAGAGTAAGTTAGCCTACTCATGTGACTTAGAGCTGAAAGGCGGCGATGTGATCGATGGTATGCGGTCGTGGAGACCGTGGAAAGGCTTTTCATGCTTTCTATTAAAATTAGACCAAGGAACACACTGGCACTTCCTGTCAGTCTCTTTTGATGTGCTTCCCTACTTCACTTCTAGTAGGGAAGATGTGCCACAGAGAGGGCCTCGTCGTGTGCCACAGTGGTTACGTGTGGTCAGTTTGTGGACGTGTGTTGAGCGGAATGTGTGTTGTGTTCACTTTTCAGTACATAGGTTACACACCTGATAAGAATTATAAAAATGAGCTCTTTGATATTCAATGTCTTTTTTTCTCAACATTGAGGTTGGCTTCACTCTGTAGCCCTGACTGGCCTGGAGCTCAGATATGTTCTCCAGGTGATCTTCCAGCCGTTCCATGCCTCTGCCTCCCAAGTGCTGTAATTGTGAAACTGAGCCAGGATTCCTGATGATGTTAAACATTTTAGAAAAGCATTGGGGCCAAAGAAAGCTTGAGGACCACAGATCAAGGTCAGCCTCGTTTGAGGACCACAGATCAAGGTCAGCCTCGTTTAATGAATGAGATCACTAGGAAGTGATGGAACTGAGGAACTGCAGATGTCTTGGAGCCCACAGTCAGGCCTTCTGATTCTCACTCTTTATACTTTTAAATTTGCTGGTCAGAGAGTGGGGGACGGGAGGATGTTCTCAAATCCCTAAAGCATCCTCATGAGTCAGCACCTTCTTCCTGTTTTCGGTTCCATCTTGTCCTCATTCTCTTCCCCGGGCATTCAAAAACAGACGCTTTTATCTCAAACTGCACCTTTGAGGCTTTTTAAAAATTATCACCTTAGAATCATTTGATCACACACACATATGAAAGAGAGAGAGAGAGAGAGAGAGAGAGAGAGAGAGAGAGAGAGAGAGCGCAAAGAGGGCTTTGTGCCTGTGAAATCGAAGGAGAGCCTGATTCAAGGTACAGCTGTTCCTCTCTGGGCCATTTTTAGTATGGGGCTGCATTGTTTAAATTTAGAAACCTTTTCCAAGTTGAGAGGGTGGTGGAAGTTTGCAGAAATTGAACCCAGCTATGACTCCTGCTGCTGCAAGATAAATGGGAAAATCTGGGTACTGGAGTTAGAAGGAGAGGGCCCAAGAAAGAGACTTGCCTTAATGTCACGAAAGTGGTGACACTGGCCTTTAATCCCAGTACTCAGGAAGCAGAGGCAGGGGGATCTGAGTTAGAGGCCAGCCTGGTCTACATGGTAGGTTCTAGGAAAACCAGGGCTACACAGAGACATGCTGTCTTACAACAAACCACACCCCTGACCCTGTGAAATGTTGCCTGTTGAGAATATAGTGTCAGGATTTTTTGCTTGGAAACCCAGACTTTAATATTAAAATTTAAACATTAACCAAGTATTAATAATTACTAAAACATTAGCAATCAACATTGTTAATGTCAATGTTAATATCAAGATACTAAAATATACAGTTATGTATATGTATACATATGTATGCATATCCAAATATCACCTTCTGTTAACGTCCAGTCACTGTGACAAGACAGCTGAGGACAGTCACCATATGAGAGGAGAGATTATTTTGGCTCACAGTTGTAGAGATGGCAGTCCTTGGTCCTTGGCCTTATTGTTTTGGGGCTTTCGTGACACAGTATATCATGATGGGACCATATTGTAGGTTAAGCCTATTAACTTTAGGGGGGCTCATGTGCACACAACTGGGGGGATTTCCTTCAAGGGCTTGCCTCAGTTGCCCACCTTTTTTCGACTAAGCCCTTCTTGCAATGACTTTATCACTTCCCTAGGCTTTTAGCATATAGAGCTTTGGGTCAGGTTTAATATCCAAACCATGATATATCTAGAGTGAGGTAGCACGTGCATGTGGCACGCACACACATACACTCACACTCACACACTCACACACACACACTCATACACTCATACACACACACACACACACACACACACACACACACACAGTCACACACTCACATACTCATGTACTGGCATGCTCAGCTTGGATTGGTAGCTATCAGGCTAGATTGGGTGTTTCCCAATGTCCCCTCCTCCCTTGTCAGCCCTGGCTCAATTCAAGGTCATCTTCTTTTTAGGAGTAGCATCCTCTCCAGGGCTCTCTCTGATTCCAGGTCTGGCCCACGACCTATCCCCAGGGCCTTCTGCATTTTCTCTTGTATGCCTTCTACATTTACAGTTGTTATAAAAAGCTTAAATACATCTTAGGCTTTGGGTACACGTTTCCAGGTATGGGATGGGGAAAGAGGGAAACAAAAGAAGAGAGGGAAACAGAGAGAACTACAAGGCCTTTACTTTCCTGGAACCTCATTTCCTCCTGTGTGTGTGTGTGTGTGTGTGTGTGTGTGTGTGTGTGTGTGTGTGTGTGTGTGTGAGAGAGAGAGAGAGAGAGAGAGAGAGAGAGAGAGAGAGAGAGAGATTGTTTCACTAAGGAGTTCGGGTCGGCCTTGCACTTATGGCAATTCTCCTGCTTCAGCCTCTTGAATGTTAGGGTTATAGGTATGTGCCATTCTTGGCAATTCATTTATTTATTTTTTAAGTTTAGAAGTGTTTTTATTTATTAATGTTGTTCTTGTATGTATGTACATAGGTACCTGCATGCCATGTCAAGTGTAGGAAGGTCAGAGAACAACTCATATGTAGGGGGTTGGTTATACCTTTCCTAGGTGGGTCCCAGGGATGGAACTCATGAGACTTTCACCCACCGAGCCATCTCGCTGGCAGCATTCTTCTTGAACATTCTTCTTGTGACATTTTCATCTTATTAGAAATTAGAAATAGAACATAGTAGGTAAAAGCATATATTCTCCCTAAGGGCACTCACAAAAATCCAGCCAAGTGCAGAGAAAACCTGTACAACCATCCTCAGCAAGCTCGTTCCTTGGAGCGCATGGCTGCACAGGTTCCAGCCGTTGTCCTGGCTGTCTCTGTGCTCCTGTGCCCTTTCCTCTCTGCAATGGTATTCTTCCTTCTCTTAACCCTGTTTCCCATTTTCTACATCTTTAGCGACTCTAAAATTGCTGTATACGCACAGCATCTCACCGTGATTGCTAGGCCTTCAGTTATGAGAAGGGGATTTATAAACTGATAGTCTATCCTCTGAAGTCCGACAGGATTCTGTGTCTTGCGTTGAGATAATTCAAATCCCTGGTAAATGAGACGGTGGACACAGCAAGTGGGCCAGCTTTTCCCCCTCACTCTCTCTTCCTCCTCTCCCTTCCGTTCCCTTCCCTCTCTTTTTGTGACACTCCGTTTTGCTTATTTCTGTGGATGAGAGGGCTATTTTTGGTCTTTAAGGAAATGAAGTAGGTAGGCAGAGAGCCATCCATTGGCCTGGAAGTGAGGAAGCCTGAGTTTCTGCTTATTCTCTGACCACTGATTCATCCATTTCATGTTATCCTCTGACTTTGCTCATCTATAAACATGGGAGGAGTTGGTTTTATAATAGATGTTTTCGCACTGGGCTTACGCGAGTTTCGGGGTTGTGTGGACGTGCTCTTGCATACCTGGGTCTCATGGCTAAGGCCAAGCACTCTCTAGCATGCACGAAGCCTGTGTCTGATTCAGCACTTAAAAAGAAAAGAAATTAAATGACAAGAGAAAAATTAGATTTGAAATTTTATGAATGAAATACAATTGTATTTTTGAAAACTGAGATTTCAGACACCACAAAATATACCCTTATGAATATGCCTTATGAGGTATGCCTAGTCTGGACATTTTGATGAGTGTAATTATACAATATAAATTTTCACATCTTGTTGTTTTTATTTAATGTAAAAGTTTAAAATTTCACCCGTATGGTAGCATGTAAGATGCATCCTGATTTTTTTTTTAAATATGTGTGCATGGTCTTGTTTTGAGGCAGAGTCTTGCTATGTAGGCCAGTCTGGCCTCAGATTTGCTATCTGCTTCAGCCCCTCAGAGCTGATATTGTAGGCATGAGCCTCCATGCCCAGTCTTCCTTATTATTTTTTATTTAAGCATTTTAGGAAAATATTTCTTATATTTAGATAAAAAATTGACCAGCCTATTAGACAGTGCCACCATAGGGATGAGCTCTGTGTCCGTTCAGATGTAAACCAATTTTGGCTCCTTCGATTTTTTAAGCAAAATGCTGTGTTTAGTTAGTGCACATGGAAGCTTTTAAAGCTCCCATTGCCTTAAAGCCTGGAAACCAACACCCTGATCATCCAGTGTCATGCCCTCCTCTGGATCTACGGTGGTGTCTAGAGTCGGTCTTCCTTAGATGATGGAAGTGGTGGTGAGAGACTTAGGCTGGGCTGGACAAGAAGAGATGGAAGGCGAACTGGTGGGCTTTATCTGTTTGTCTCTTGGGGCGTGGCTTCTTGCTTTTGTATCCCTAGTATCTCCAAACGGGTATGAGGAAGGCAGCTGCGGTTATAGGTGATAAACTGGTGGAGCACGCGGATGCTGCCTTCCCCAATTCTTAAGAGACGGAAAGGGGCTCTTATCAGTGTCAGACTCCACAGGCATCACAAACTCTTTGAGGTCATTTTGTCTCATCGAGATTACATCCCTGTTGTTTCTTATGGAACCTAGCATGCATGAGCTGTTCCATGAGTATCTCTTAAATAACCAGTGTGCAGTTTATTGTACTGTTGACTTAAAAAAGGAAAGGAAAACAAAACTGGCTCAGCCCGCATCATGATGCATACCTGTGTCACCTGAGCAGGAGAGCGGTGAGCTCAAGCCTGCTTGGTTCCACAGCTAAAAGACAAACACAAACAGATGAAAACTACCACCACCACCACCACCACCACCACCACCACCACCAACATCTGCAACAAATCAACAAATTATAGAGTTGCTGGGTATTTCAGAAATGCACAGTGGAGTCTTGTGCATACTTCCTCAGTGTAAAACTTTATTTATTTATTTATTATTTATTTACATGTGTGTGCATACATGAGTGCATGTGCTTGTATGTGTGTGGATCTAAGGTTGATGTCAGATGTTTTGTTTGATTGCTCTCCAGTTATTGCTTGAGTCAGGATCTCTTGCTGAACCCAGAACTCCCGATGTGGATAGCAGAGGTAGCCAGCCTGCCCTCTGGCTCGCCCGTCTCTGTCTTCTGCGTGTGGTTTCTTAGACGGCCACTGTGCCTGCCTAGGTTTTACTTGGGTTCTTGGGAACTGGGCTCTCTTGCGTCCTTAGGCTTGCACAGAAACTATCTCGGGGGCTCCATTTACCCTCCCATGCCTCTCTAGTGCAGCATCAAAGATAAGAAGCTGACACTTGTTGATCATCAAGCTGACTTAGGTTGTAGGAATTACACATGAACTGATTTGTGGGTTTGTATGTATAGCTTTGTGCAGTTTCTTTTAGCATACTTGTACCTGTGATCTTGAATGACCCCTACTGTACTCAACAGTCAACTGAATCATGACTATAGGCTTCCTTTTGTTATACCTTCATAGCCATCTCTTCCCCTTAATCTCTGATCCCTAAATTAATGTCTTCATTTTTTAAAATTATTTTTTATTAGATATTTTCTTTATTTACATTTTCTCCTTTCCCAGTTTCCCCTCCAAACAAACAAACAAAAACAAGAACAAACCCCTGTTGCCTCCCCACTCCCCATGCTTGCCACTCCACCCTCTCCCACTTATTGGCAATGTCTTCATTTTTATAATTATTTCCAAAGTGAAGAATTTCTATCATGAAGTATGTTTGACTTTTGGTTTTTTTCGAGACAGGGTTTCTCTATATAGCCCTGGCTGTCCTGGACTCACTCTATAGACCAGGCTAGCCTTGAACTTAGAAATCCACCTGCCTCTGCCTCCCAAGTGCTGGGATTAAAGACGTGTGCCACCACCGCCCGGCTGATTTTTTTTTTTTTTTAACTTAGCTTGATTTCTTTGAGGATAACAGAGGCAATGTGGACCAACACTTCCTTCCTTTTTCTGACTGAGTATTAGTCTGTGGTATGTACACACTATGGCTTGAAAGACACATGAGTTGTTTCTAGGTCCTGTCTGTGCAGAACAGAGCTGCTATGAATATCTGTATAAAACTTTGTGTATGAAACTAAGATTTCATTTCTACCTGACAAAGAGTTTAAGATTGTACTTGCTGGAAATCTGGTAAAGGCATTTATTTTCTTTTTACTTTTTAATTTTTTTAAAAGAATTATTTATTTTATAGATAAGTACACTGTAGCTGTCTTTAGACACTCCAGAAGAGGGCATCAGATCTCACTACAGATGGCTGTGAGCCACCAGGTGGTTTCTGGGAATTGAATTCAGGCCCTCTAGCAGAGCAGTCAGTGCTCTTAACTGCTGAGCCATCTCTCTAGTCGCTGCTTCTTTTAATTTTGAAAGAAATTGCCAAGCTGTTGTTCACAAAGTGTCTACCATTTTACACTCTTACCAGAACTGCACAAATTTTTCCACACACTCATGAGTGTGTGCCATTATAACTACACTTCACCTAGCCATTATGATAGATGTGGAGTGATGCATAGATTCCTTCTATGTTCCTCCTTCCACCAAAAACAAAACAAAACAAAACAAAACAAAAAACAAAAAAACAAAACAAAACAAAATACAGATTCTGAGATTAGCTTTCCAACTCTCAGCAACCGTGTCCTGTGATTTTTCAGACTTTTTCCTAGCTCTGTGACCTGGCTTACGTTTCTTCCCTACCTAGCCTGAATCCCAGAGTCTATGGAGATTCCTGGGGAAAGTCACAGAGCCAACCACCGAGTTCCTGCCAGGATCTCAACTGCTAGTGTCTCAACTCCTATGCACTCCTTTCCTTTACCTTGGTGACTCTCTTCCATTTTTGGAAAGTACTGCTCCAAATGTGTTGCATGCTTTTCTCTTAGATGTCCTTTCCATCTGTGAGCAAGACCAGACCATTCAACTTAAAGCTCCTCCACATCTTCTCATCAGGGCCTTCCACATCTTTCATCTCATCTGAGTCCTTCTCTTTCATGGAAGGGCTGACTGCTTGTGGGCATTTTGGCCTCTGGAATAGCAGAACTCTCAGTTATCTAGACTAGGGATTTTTTTTTTCCTCTTTTGATCACTTATAGTATACATCACTTCCTAGGATTAAAAAGCACATGGGCTCCATCTTGCTTGATAAATGCAGAACACCAGGGGAGAAAGAACTGGAAGAATGTGTGGTTTTTTGCCGTAACTCTATTGAGAATGCATTTGACTTAAAATGGTACAGGTGCAGAGCAGGTTAATGTATTGAAAAAACAAAGTTGCTTCTTGTTGCCATTCGCTGAGTGCGTGTACTCTGCTGCATGCTCAGCCTATTGGGATGGTTGCTCCCCACTGGCACTTGACTGGACTTAGAATCATGGAGATACACCATGTGAAGGCATTTCAAGAAAGACATAAGACCCACAAGGAATACAAAGAGTTCCCTCCTATGGATGGGGTCCCAGGCTGAATAAAACAGAGAAAGCAAGTTGAGCACAAACATTCATCTCTCTTGTGTTTCCTGACTGTGAATGCATTGAGACCCACTGCCTCAGGCTCCTGCCACCATGCCTTCCCTGCTTGGTCAGCTATATTCCCAAACTAGGGGGGCAAAATAAACTATCTCCCCTTTTTGCTTTTGTTGGCATTTTGTCATCTAGTGAGAACAGAAACTGATGCATGTGTAGTTTCACATTAAAACCGAAGTGGTAGTCCATAAAGGGGCATTAGTAACAACCCCAGAGTACCCTAAATATGTCAGTGTTGCATTAAGAAAAATAAGTGAAAAACATTTCCCCTGGGAGTGATTTAACCAAGAATGAGCCCAGATTCAAATCCTCCCTGTGTTGTCTGTCATCTCCTGCCTGTTGTATAAGTCTGATCCTATGCCTGCCTGAATGCTGCTTGCTATCTTGTCTCTCCCTGTGTCTATAACTCTAACAGAGGGCTTTGCTCTGTATTTATTAAACATAGAAGCACAACATAGAAGCACATGAGGGAAGGAATGAGATGTAGTTAATTCTTTAATAGAATTTTGCAGGGGATGGAACCTTCCTGATTCTACCCCACCTGCCCCCCCCACCCGTTTACTCAGATAACAGGCTATACTACAAACAAACACCATTGCACACAGACTTATCAACCTATACCCATGGCACGTACAACCTTTATGGTGGGTATTTGTTTTATAAGGTTGTTTTCAATTTATTTGCTGTTTCTAGTGTTTATTATCATAATATATATGTACACATGTGCATTACTCATAGGGTAGAGCATGGAAGAATATATAATTTAAGGTTAAAGCTTTACATTAACTTAGGTTGTAAAATCTGATTATATGGGAAGCCCAAGACAAGTAAGGTTGGCTGTTACATTGTTCTCTTAAAGACAGGTTAAAAGAACAGGCTAAGTACACAGCAGGCTAGCAATCTTAAGTCATAAATAACCCCAAGGTGTGTAATTAACTCTGGCTGTGAGGTCCAGAAAAAGTTCCAATCTCTTAGAATGTCAGAGATAGTCTTATAATAATGTATTGCCACATACCCATTAGTATATCCATTCTGTGGATGGAGGCATTGAAGATCGGTGCAAAGACATAACCTGCTCAAAGGTAGACAGCTAATAGGTGGTTCTGATCCTCTGTCCCCCAAAGGCTCATGACTTGTAGACTTGGTCCCCAGCTGATGGTGCTTTTGCAGATGGTGGAATCGTTAGGATGAGAAGCCTAGTAGAAGGAAGGTGGTCATTGCCAGTAAGCTTCTAAAGGGAATTTGGGAGCCCTGGCCCATCTTTGCTTTCTGCTTCCAAGTCTGTATAACCTTAACAGCTTGCTTGACCAATGCTCCCTACTCCTGCAGGCTCCATAGCAATAGAGTTGACTGGCTGAGAATGGAAACATCTAACCTAGGAGCCAGAGCTCAGTGCTTCCTCTTTCTAAGTTGATTAGCTATGGTATTTTTGTCACAGAAACAGGGTTGGATCCAGGATTTTAGCATGTTTCTTTGACCCCACAACTTATTTATTTGACTTTGCTGAGACATTGTATAGTGTTCAGGGTGGCTTCAAATTATCAGCCTTCTTGCCCTAGCTTCTGGCGTGCTGGGATTACTAAGTGCCAGCATGCTAGTCACAACAATGTTGTTTATGCTGTTTTGTCTGCCGACATAAAGGCAGAAATTGTCGTACCATAAGAACCATTTCCCATGTGTACATTATAGCTTAAAGTTACTATCTTTTTTTTTTAGACATTTTCTTTATTTACATGTAAATTTCTCCTTTCCCAGTTTCCCCTCCAAAAACAAACAAACAAACAAAACCAACAAGAACAAACCCCTGTTGCCTCCCCCCTCCCCATGCCTGCCACCCCACCCTCTCCCACTTATTGGCCCTGGCATTCCCCTACACTGGGGCACAGAACCTTCACAGGGCTGAGGTCCCCTCATCCTATTGATGATCGAATTTGCAATCCTCTACTATACACATGCTGCCAGAACAATCAGACCCACCATGTGCAGACCTTGGTTGGTGGTTGAGACCCTGGGAGCTCTGAGGGTATTAGTTAGTTCATATTGTTCATCCTATTTAGGCCTGTCTGGAGCACCCAAACCAGTGGTGGATGAATGAGGAGTAGGTTGGAAGAGCTATATGGATGAGTGAATGAGTGAATGGAGTCAAGTGGGCTGCTTGGCCTGATGTAGCAATGCACTTTAAATTATATTCCTACATTAATAGATTTGCCAGAAAAATCTCATTAAAAGAAATTAAAAGTCCATTAAAACAATGCAGACAACTGAGCTAGTATAGTATAAAGACCTGGAAGAGAGGATGGACTTATAGATACACTATTTAGATGTCAAGACCTACAGGTCCATGAGTGTCACTGGGGTAGTGAGATACTCTCATAGTGGGTTGTGACTTTTCTATTTTCATCTTTAGAAGCCCTCTCCAGGACCTCTTAAATAGTAATTTTTATTCCTGGTTATGGCATGTTTCTCTCATCTTTTTTTCAGTCTTTAGAGGAAGAGGTATTTACTTATTTATCTAGGAACTCATTTTATGGTGCTAGGATTGAATTAGAGGTCCTGCTCTTGCTAGACAAGTAGGGTACCACTAAGCCACATCCCAGGCCTGGGCTTCTTTTGTTAGGCTTCAAGAGACTGACTGCAGAGACCAGCTGTGAATAGCCAAGGCCCTAAACACCTGCCTACATCTGCTTTGCTGCCTATTCTTTATGAGCGAGAATGCAGAACACCCCAGAAAGAGCTGCTGGAGGACTTGGGGCTTAGTGTTTTGAGATGATCCTTTATTCCAGTGTCAAACCCCTGCCGGATTCCCTGTTGTTTCTTTACTCTTCTGCTGGGCTGACACCTGCGCACTTCAGGGCCTGAAGAGATTGTGCACATCTCACCATTTCTTTCTTTTTAAAAACTTAGTTAATTTTTTTTTTAAACTTAATTCAATTGACATCACACTCACCACCCCTTCCCGGCCACCTCATTCCACAATCCTTTCCCCAACTTTTTCCCCTTCTCCTGAGCAGGTGGGGACCCCCTGGGTATTCCCCCATCCTGGCACTTCAAGTCTCTGTAAAACTAGGCACATCCTCTCCTACTGAGACCAGACAAGGCAGCCCAGCTAGTAGAACATATCCCATGTACAGGGCAACAGCTTTTGGGATAGCAGCTGCTCCAGTTGTTCAGGACCCACATGAAGACCAAGTTGTACATCTGTTACATATGAGCAGGGAGGCCTGGGTCTAGCCTGTGTATATTCTTTCAGTTTTCTGAGAGCCCCAAGGGTCCAGATTAGTTGATTCTGTTGGTCTTCCTGTGGAGTTCTATTCCCTTAGGAGCTGCAATCCTTCCTTCTATTCTTCCATAAGAGTCCCCAGGCTCCACCCACTGTTTGGCTGGATCTTACCATTTCTTAAGTAGACCTAGCTAATCCTAGTTCTTGAGTTTAGTCTTGCTTTCACAACTCACCACATAGAGCAGTGATTCTCAGTGTTCCCTATACTGTGACTCTTCAGTACATTCTCATGCACACATACACACATACACACAAAATAAATAAAAGCAGTAATTGCTTTAAAATTCCAAACAACCTGAACCTCCTAGATAACTCAGTAGGTGGTGCATGGGTGATAATCCTTGAACCCATGTAAAGGTAGAAAGAAGGAACTACCTCCACAAAGCTGTCTTTTGACTTCCACTTGTGCCTTGTGACATGGATGTCCACACAGACAGACAGACAGACACACACACACACATGCATACCTTAAAAACAATTAACCATTGCAAGCCTATTTCTTCACTAACTTTACATACAAGCACATCTCCTTAAATCACAACATTTCATTCCAAAGGCACATGTCTATCTCATAATGCAAAGTGCATTCAGTCCATCTCCAAGGGTCCCCATAGCGACAGCTCCCATATTGTTATAAAGTTCAAGTCCAACGTTTCCCAAGATTCAAGGTAAACTCTTAGCTGTGAGCTCCTGTAAAATAAGAAGAAAACTGCATACTTTCCTTATCTGGTGGCACAGGATAAGCATTCCATCTCAAGTGGCATAGGCGGTGGTACAGAAAGTCATGATGGGACCAAAGCAAGACCCACGTGGATCAGGATCCACATAAACCACGGAGCTCCTTGTCTGGCATTTGGTAAAGAATGCATCATGTGGTGACACAAGCTCCCAGTGCTTGGGCAGCCTCATCCCTATGGCCTTCCTGGCCATGCCCACATGATTTGTTTTGTGTGCTTTCTCTGCTTGTTGTCTGTGGTTTTTGTTTGTTTGTTTGTTTCTGTTTTTGTCTTTCTTAGCAGATGTTTCAAGTTCCTGGCATTGCTAACTTCCCATATTCTCTCATCATGCTTTTGCCTCCATACCCGTCGTTTCATACATTGCCTGTATAACTTGTCCCCAGGTCTTCTTTGAAATTTATGTGGAATTAATAACTACCCTGTAGTTATTATGTTCTGCACACTTGCAAAAGTAGCACCGTGTGGAAGATGCCACCACCCACAGTTGAGGTCGATGCTCCTGGATTGCAGAGCAGTAAAATGAATCCTGAAGAAACAATTTTCTAGCCAGCCTGGTTCATGCAGTATGATTCTGAAGTGCTCTGTGCTCAAGGGAAAGTATTTCACATGCTAGAATTTGCTGTGAGTGAGTTCTGACCAGTTCTTGAAAAAAAATATATATGTACATACAAATTTTTCTGATGCTAATGACTTCTTTCAAGTGACCCTAAAGCCTTTAGAAGCCATACCTCTCTTGGCTCTGTTTCCACTGGCTTTTATGATCAAACTGTGAGTTTTTCAAGTCTTTCTTACTTTTGCATTTTGCTTCCTGTTCTCACTGCAAACTTGGCTGGAAGAAGCTGACAGTAACCATGCCACAGTCTAAATTCTGGATTGCTTTGAGAGTTCCTTGCTCAGATCACTTTGTCTATCGCCTTTAAACCCAGCCACCCGTCAAGACACAGGGCATGGATAAAATGTAATAAAGTTCTTCACCAACATGGAAGCTGGAATGGCTTTTAGCCCAGTTCCCTATAGAATTCGTATCCTCATTTGAAACCTTACAAGAATAACCTTTACTGTTGAATCAGTTATTTTATGTTGTGATAAAAAATTCATGATCAAAAGCAAATTAAATAAGTGTATTTATTTTGTGTTACAGTTCTAAAGGAAGAGTCCATAAGGGTGAGGGTGGCATGTCAGCAAGCAGACAGAGCTAAGAGGTCACATCTCAACCACACAGAAAGCAGAGAGAGAGAGAGAGAGAGAGAGAGAGAGAGAGAGAGAGAGAGCAGAAACTGGGGCAGGGCATAAGTCTTTAATGCCTTCCCCTAATTACATACTTTCTCCATTAAGGCTATACCTCCTAAAAGTTCTATATCCCTCCCGCCCCAACAACACCAATAATTAAGGACCAAGTATCTAAATGCATGAGCCTATGGGTAGCATTTCTCATTTCATTAACAGCAATCACCTATATTTCAATCATCATTCTGGTTCTTTAAGCTCAGTGCTCTCTGCTTGTAGTAGCCTAGACCTTCTTTAGCCCACTTCTAATTTTTCCAAATTCCTCTTGCAAACTAGTGTCACAGTATAGAACCACTCGGTCAGACTTTCACAGAAGTGACCCCACTTGACAGGGCCAGATTCATACGTTAGTTATTTTTATGTTTGCTGTGACCTAATATCTGAGAGAGCATATTGAAAGTAGAATTATTTATTTTAGCCCATAGTTTTTGAGGTTTTACTCCATATTCTTTGGTTCCATGGATGCTTGGGTTTGTGATGTGACACTAAATGATGGCATTAGAATCACATGGTAGAGACTTCTCAGCTTAGTACACATTAAGTAGAAAGAGAGGGGGGTGTAGACAGATGAGAGCTAGCTAGATACATAGATACATAGATAGATAGATAGATAGATAGATAGATAGATAGATAGATAGATAGATACATAGATACATAGATACAAAGATAGATATGTAGGTAGGTAGGCATAGATAATACTTGCATTATTTGGATTTTTTCCCTTTATCTTTTTTATTCTTTTCCATGTAACTTATGGTGTAGTACCACTCATATTCAGGGTAAGTCATCCCTCATTCATCAATCCTTTTTGGAAATATTCTCATAAACAATATCAGAGGTGTGATTTTCCTAACCTGGTAAGCAGTTTTCCATGTGATCATGTTGGCAATGAAGAGTCTCCGTTATAGAAGGCAAAGCTTTAGCAAATACGGCTTATCGGTGGTGGTACTCCGTGTACTGTCAGCAGAGTGAGGACCACTGTGTCATGCCACATCTTTACCAACAGTTGATTCTGTCAGTCTTTAAAATTTGAAATATCCTGTTTGGTATGGAGTAGGTACCTGTGGCTACAATTTGAATTTTCACTGTGACTCATCATTTAAGAACCTTGTCATAAATATATTGGCCACTTTTGTGAAAGAACTAATTGTTATGACTTTTGCCAATTTTCTTTTTCAAGACAGAGCTTTTCTATGTAGCCCTGGCTATCCTGGAACTCACTCTGTAGACTAGGCTGGCCTTGACCTCAGTGATCTCCCTGGTCTGCCTACCAAGTGCTGGGATAAGGATGTGTTCCACCACCACCTCCTTGCCGAATTTCTTACTGGGCTTTCTTTGTTGTTCTTATTGATTTGTAAATTTTATATAAATTAATTAATTATTAGTGTGTGTTTGTGTGTGTGTGTGTGTGTGTGTGTGTGTGTGTATGCATGATATGTGTATGGAGGGCATATATTTAGAGGTAAGAGCCTGACTTTGAGAGTTGGTTCTCTCATTCCACTAGTCCAGCACTTGAACTCAGGTTGATAGACTTGAGTGTCTATCCACTTCAAACTAGGCCTTTACCTGTTGGGCCATCTCACTAGCTCTGATTTGTAGATTTTTATTAATTGCATATTTTATATATAAATTATTTGGATAAATGTATTATGAATAATTCTTTTACAATATGGCTTGTTATTTATATTTTCACTTTAGGGTTTTTTTCAAACCAATTCTCAACTGAGCTAGCCTAAATTTGTGATTCTCCTGCCTCAGTCTCATGAATGTTAGATTACAGTAATGTACAATGATGTCCAATGTCCACCTTTTTAGTGATGTATTTGATGGGAAATAAAAATTATATTCTCTGGGGTGGAGTGCCTGGGGAAACCTAAGGCTGCATGCTGGCTATGCATGTGCTCCATTGGAGAGCAGTGAATCCCAGATTCATAACAATCTTGAATGTTGTCTGCTAATTTTGGGTTTTGATTACTGCCTCTGGGGTTCTGTCTAACAAATTCCTATTTTCCTCAATGTGATAAAGATACTATTTTATGCTTTACTATCAAAGCTTTGTTTTAGATTTGTTTGTTGATTTATGAAATCTTTAATGAATTTGATCTGTTGAAAATAAAACTTAAGTAAGCTTGAATAAAGACTTTGCTACATATGTATTAAGAAACTGTTTTGGTGTCAGTGGTTGAACCCAGGAACTCACATATGATAAACAAGTGCACTGCCATTGAGCTACCTCTCTATCCTGTCATTTTTCAAAAAAATTCATAGACATATGTGTGTGTTATATATATAATGTACAACATGACAGGTTTTTGACATACACATGTGTGTTATGCAGTGGTCAAATCTAGCTAATAAACAAATGTATTACTTCACATAATTATCATGTTGTGATGAGAACACAAATGTACTGGTTCTATAGTTTTCAAGAGTGTAATAAACCACCTTTGAGCACAGTCACACTGCCATTTAGTCAACTTCTTAGATGTATCCCTGTAATTATGTCCCTTTGACTAACATGTCTCCACCCCCACTCCACTTCAAACTAGGCCATTTTACTTTCTGTTCATATCAACTGTTTATAAGTGTGAGATCATGTGACATTTGTCTTTCTGTGCCTGGCTTATTTCACTTAATGTCTTTCAGGTTCACTCATGAATAGCAAATGATGGGATTTCCTTCTTTTATAGCTAAATAGTATTCCATTGTGCATGCATACCACATTTTCTTCAGCAAGTTTTATATGACAGATATGTTAGTTCAGTACCTTAACTATTATAAATAGTACTTCCATAAATATGGGAGTGAAGGTATTTATGTGACATTGATTCCATTTCATTGAGTATATACCAAGTTGTGAACTTTCTGGATCATGTAGTTGTATTTTAATTCTGAGGAACCTCCAAAGTTTTCCACAATAGCTGTAGTATTAACTTACACTTCTATTCAATCTCTCTGTGTGTGTATGTGTTTATGTATGTGCATGTTATCCTGGTTCTACCTTCTTGTTAACATGTTCTCCTTGTCTTGTTTTGGTTGTAGCTACTCTAAGGAAAGATGATAGCCACTATGGTTTTGATACTACAGTGATGATGAGAAATATTGAACACCTTTCCATATACACACTGGTCATTTCTTTGTCTTCTTTTGAGAAATGTCTACTTTTAATTAATCATTTGTTTTCTTACTCTTTCCCCATTGTGTATTCTTAGTATGCTGGTTGAAAGTCAGGAGGGTCAAAATGTGTGGGTTTGTGTCTGTCTCTCCAGTCTGTCGTGTTGTCTACAAGTGAGTTTGTTTTGGCATCATGTGGTTTGTCACTATAACATTGTAGTGTATTTTGAAATTAAGTAGTACGATGCCTCTAGCTTTGTTCCTTTTGCTTAAGAGTGCCTTGCCTATTTGGAGTCTTTTGTGAGTCCCCACGAGTTTCAGGATTATCTTTCTCTTTCCATGGTTAATGTTCCTGGTATTTGGTAGTGATCACACTGAGCTTGTACTTTGCTTTGACTGGTGGACACTGTAGCAGCATGAAAGCACAGGATGTTTTTCCATTTATTTGTTTCTTTTCCGATTCCTTTTCAGTGTAAAGATCTTTCATCTCTGTGATGGTGTCAACTTGGCTGGAGTGAGGATTACCTGGAGAACTGGTAAAGCTTTGTTGTGGGGTGTGTCCGTGTCCTTAGGCATTTGAATCATTGACTGAATAAGGAGGCTCTTCTCTCAGTGTAGGCCGGTTGTCATCCATTCAACTGAGGGCAGTCAGACAGCACAAAATGACCAGAAGATTTTAAGTCTTTGCCTCTTGGCTCTAGGGTTCACAACTCTTCCCTCCTGGACATCAGCACTCCAAGTTTAGACTTCAAGACTTATACCGGAAGCACTCTACTGGCCTCAGGACTTTAATCTCTCTTTGAGAATTATACCACTGGCTTCCCTTATTCTGAGGCCTGGGGTGCTTGGACCGAGCCACCATACAGTCTTCATAAGATATAACTTCCTTAAGTGGATTTTGAGTCCTTTGACCTGTTCAGGATGGGAAAGAGCTGGAAGTGAATTAAGAGTAAAACGTAGGGGATGATGCTGTCTACAGGAAGAAAATGAGACAAAATTACTCATACCTTGCTGGGTACATGAGGAGAAGCTGAGGAAAGGATCTGAGATATACTGGATGCCCATTAAAAGACAGTTGCTCTGTCGGATAACATCCTTAAAAGTGATTGTGAGAGAGAAGTCTTAGTTGAAAGTCCAACGGCTTTGGGGGATTTAACTAACACAGCTACTGGATGGTGGAGTTAGGATTTGAACTCATTTCTATATTGTTTTTTCCCCACTGTCCTCCACTCTCTTTCCATGCACTTCCCTTCTCTTTCTCTGAATTTTTCAGTTATCCTCCCATTCCTTTTGTGGATTTCTGAAGCTCTGCTCTTCCTTACTTTCTATAGAACAGAATCTATCTTTTCTTTTTTTTTTCTTTAAGATAGGATCTCTATGTCATCTTGGTTGGCCTAGAACTCACTTTGTAGACCAAGGTGGCCTCACACACAAAGATCTTCTGCTTCCCCTTCTTGAGTGCTAGGATGAAAGGTGTGTGTCACCTGTTCTTACTGGGTCACAGAGAAGCAGCTTCCCGCCCACTTTCTTACCCTCAAGTATTACACTTTTTATTGTATCAATACTGAAGCATGTCCATATGTCACTGAGGTATCACTGTATAAGGAGCCATCTAAGCAAACCAGAGTGGTTTGAGACAGCATACGTCTATTTCGCTCATGTTTCCACTGTGTCAGGAAGTAGGCACATCAGCTCAGTAGTTCTGTTCTGCTCCATACTCATCTGTTCTCGTGCCTGGAGCATCAGCTGAGATGCTGGGACCATCCTACAGCTGGCAAGCTTGGGCTCATACTTCGGAGGAGAGGAACCAAGGAAGCCAATGGAAGCCAGAGAGAGGCTCTTGGGTCTAGACACAGAGACAGTACAGTAGCACCTGCAGTGTATCAGCTCAAGCTGCTGGAACAAAGTATCCCAGACTGAGTGGCACAAACAGCAGGTGCTTGTTTCTCATAGTTAGATACATGGAGGTCAAGGTCAAGATGCTGGCTGACTTAGTAAACAGTGCAGACTATTTTGTGGCTTGTAAGAAACCACCTTCTTTCTATGTCCCCACATGATGGAAAGCGCTGATCTCTTTGCTCTTTCACAGTTACCAATCCCTTCCCAAGGTTCTCGCTCTTGTGACCACCATTTAAAAGTACTCTTTTAAAAATTGATTTTCTTTTTTCTTAGCTGGGCAGTGGTGGAGGACGCCTTTGATCCCAGCACTTGGGAGGCAGAGGCAGGCAGATTTCTGAGTTGGAGGACAGCCTGGTTTACAGAGTGAGTTCCAGGACAGCCAGGGCTATATAGAGAAACCCTGTCTCAAACAAACAAACAAACTGATTTACTCTTTATTGCAACTTCATGTGCACTTAGGATGTATTCTGATCATTCTCTCTCTACATCCTCTCTTAACCTCCTTCCATTCTTATCAAGTCCTCCTCCTCTCCACTTCCTGTCTTTTTTCTGGCTTTTCTGACTTTTTTGACTTTTGGTTTTGTCTTGTGGCCCATTTAGAGCCGCCAGGGTCACCACTGGATTGACACAATCCATTGGAACTTGGTGGGTTCATCAGTAAGCACACAACTGAAGCCAATGGTTCCCTCTCACCCTGAATCTTCTTAGCAGTTCAGCATCAAGTGGCAGGACACCCTGCATCTTCGCCTCCCCTGCCTGCCTGCTGATTGGATCATTTTTGTGTTGTCTTAATTCAGGAAGCTATAGCTGCTGTGAGTTCATGATTGCAATGGCTGATCTGAAGCTCTTCTCCCTATATCCTGGCTATTGCATTCTCTCTACCCACTCTGCCACCATGTTCCTTAAGCCTTAGATGGAACGGTATAAACGTCTTGCTAAGGCTGAGCATCTACATGACCTCATTTTAACCCAAATACTTCCTGAAAGTTCCCTCCTTCCATATAAACATAGTAGGCAGTTAGGCCTTCAATTTAGGCCCTTGGCAGGAGGTGGGCCGGGGGTTGTTCAGTGATATCAAGGAAAGGCAAACTCCATTTCTCTTACTGTACTGTATGCTCTCCTACTCTGGCACATGTCACTTCCAAGTTTCCAAAAATGCATGAGGATCTCTCATCATCAGTTAGCAAACAATCAGTTCTATAGCAGAATTCAACTCAATTCTGCCCATTCCTGCTCGTGGGTAGAATCAGATCTCAGATATTATTAAGTCCTCAGTTGCATAGGACTATTCAGGCATCAGGTCAGAGTCCAGGCCTCAGGGTTTCTGACCAGCTGGCCACAAGCAACTCCCTACAACTCCCTAGTATGGCTTTGTTCATCTGCTAGAGCAGCTCAGAGAATCCCAGGGAAATTCACATTATTGGTTTATTGTAAGGCCACAGACAAGGATCTGGATAAGACACACATCTGGCAGGTGCTTGGCTGCTCCTGGGATGTGGACCAGTTCTTCCTCAGTTTCCTCAGTCTCCACAGGTTCCCAGAAACTCTCTGAACCCTTCCACTGGGGTTTTATGGAGATGTCATTGCACAGGCATGGCTGAAGCATGGGCAACTGCGTACCAATTGGTCTGGGCAGAAGGTTATCATCTAGTTTCAGAGACAGTGAGAAACGCAGCACAGCCTGTCTGATCAAATTCTTCATGGCCCCTCTGTGCAGCAAGCCTTCCTTTCTGGTTTGGGGCGGGATGCCATGTGGAATGAAGGTCCTAGGATCTATTATTAGACAAGGTAGCCAAGAATGTCTTTCTGGTCAGGAATTAGACAAGAAAGCAGAAGGTTATAATATACTTTTGGTTTTAGTGATCTGACTTCGGGAAGAAAGATCCTAGTTCTTACAGTTTGCCTTCAGGAGAAAAGAGACCAGAGAACAGAAAAAAGAATGGAGAAAGAGGTTTTGCTCTGAGGCCCAAGTTGCCCCAGTATTATAACAAAGAAAAAAAAATTAAAAAAAAAAAATCCTTTATAGCTTTAAACCTGCTTTAGAAATTAAAGGTCAAATACTTTAATTAAAGCTATACTTACTGTTCTAGCCATTTTGGAAATAGTAAGAACCATGGAACCCCACCCCTCTCTCCCTGTATGCATGTATATGCATACCATTTGTATGCATGCACACATACATTTGGTTTTGTGAACACAGAGGGTACCTTGAAGACTAGAGAGTATGTGGCAGTGGCAAGACAGTAGTTAGTGGCAGTAATTAATTCTCTTCATGAATCTGTACACATACAAAGAAGTGTGGATTTGGAGATTATTTTTATGAATAATGAATCTCTTTGATCTGAAAGGAAATAGAGCCCTTATGTTTATGGGCCCCATTGTATGGGGGAGACCGTAGCCCATGCTTCCCTTCAGGGGCTGCATTTCAGGATTGTGTTGAGCATGCTTCCTGCTCTGCAGACTACACAGTGAGGTGCAGAGCTTCAGAGGCAGAGCCAGAGGCCAAGGTGGCAGTCTAGGCTCTGCACTGATTAGTTGTTGTTGGAAAAAAAAATGTTTATTCTTTTAGGTAGATTGAAACAGTTTCTTTCTGTGATGGATATACATTAGGGGGAAGAGGCTCCTAGAAAAATAAGATTCACAAGAAATGTAAAGTGCAAAACCTTGCAAGTATGTAGAGGAAGAAAAATTTTCCTGGTTCCACATTGAAGCAGCAAAACTTTGTATCTACTGAGATAAATGAGAATGAATCTCATTTGGGAAGTGAACTAATGCAGATGGGGCAAGAGCTAACTCCTTAAAATTCAAGTCAGCACAACCCAATTTCCCAGAATTCTCTTGGTGTATTGGTTAAACATACAGGTTTTAAAGAGACTTGAATATTTAGCCTGGAAGTTTAAAATTGGCCAAAATGCAGAACTTCTTTGAGCCCTAATCTCCTCTATTGTAACTGAAGCTTTTCTCTGTTCTTACTGACTGTACAAATTAGTTACCACTGTGGTCCCGCCCTGTTTGACATTGCTATAACAAAGTACATGGGTAGAGGACCTTCTTAAAGAGGTTTATGAGACTCACAATTCTGGTGACAGGAAGGACCAAACAGCATGGTATAGCTGGTGAAGAGTCCCGACTACATTACAACATGGGAGAAAATTGTTAAGGGAACCAGAACACAGAAGGAACATTGCTCAACAAGAAGCCAAGTCATGGTTGGTTTCATGAATGGATTAACATTGTTTTGTGGTAGTGGTTCATGGGAGTGGACTCATGCTAGGCCTGGTGGTATAAGTCTCTAATTATAGTTACTCAGAAGGCTTAGGCAAGAAGATCCCAAGTTCAAGACCTGCCTAAATTAGAGTGAGTTCAATGCTTACTCTAGATAAATGAGCTACTGTAAAGCTAAATTCATCTGTAAATTCATTTGTTTCATTTTGGTTCTTAATATGGCCACTTGAAATTTGAAAGTTATGTTGTTTGTTTTTTTTTTTTTTTTTTTTCTATTTTAATTTCTATTGCTGTGATAAACAGTGACTTCAAGAAGGAAGGTTTTAGTTATACCTTATAACTACCAGGTCACACTCTATCTCTGAGAGAAGTCAGAACAGGAGCTCGGAGCAGGAGCCTGGAGGCAGGAACTGAAGCAGACACCATGGAGAGGTGCGGCTTACTAGCTTGATCTGCCTAGCTTGTTCAGTCTGCTTTCTTTTCTTTTCTTTTTTCTTTCTTTTTTTTTCGAGACAAGGTTTCTCTGTGTAGCCCTGTTGTCTTGGAACTCACTCTGTAGACCAGGCTGGCCTTGAACTCAGAAATCCGCCTGCCTCTGCCTCCCAAGTGCTGGATTAAAGGTGTGTGCCACCACTGCCTGGCTCAGTCTGCTTTTCTTGTATGCTTTGTCTAGGGTTGACACTTCCTACAGTGGACCGGGCTTCCTTACACTAACCATTAACCCACAGACTTGCCTACGAACCAATGTGACAGAAGCATTTTCTTATTTGAGATTCCTTCTTCTCAGATAATCCTATCTTGTGTCGAGTTGAAAAGGGACTAGCCTAACAGCACATAGTTATTGTCCATTGGGGGCTTGCATTCTATTTCTTCTGACCTGTTTTTGTGACTATGAGGTATTGCTTGAATGTTAGTTCTATCCTGAACATGTATAGAAGATGTCATTGTATAGTTCGGGATTCCATTTTTATCTAAAGCTTATTAATATTCACTAAAATTTTAATGTAAGCTTTTATGTATGCATCTTAGCTTTTTCTCCTGATGTATACAGTAGGGAAGAAATAAGACATTTATGTGAGAAAATAAAAATGTGAGTGCACTGGATTACAATTATGTGAGCATCGTGTCCTATTGTAGGTAGAATTCTTTTGGCTACACACACCACAGGGTACAGTACAAATCAATTTAATTAAAACAGGGGTATGGAAAAGCAATGGTCTTCTGGAATTACTGTACCCAGAAAGTTGTCTCCTTATATCTCTTTTTCTCTCAAATTTACTTCTTTTCTCATTGGCAATGTCCTGTCCGCACATATCAGAAACACAGATTGTAGGAATGCTGTATGTTATCTTTGCTCAAGGGCAGGATTCAGTTTGACTTACTCTCTGATTTTTACCTGTTGACCTAGCTTCATTTCAGATATTGATCTTGGTAGGTCTGGGACAGCTTCAACTCCAGCCAGAGAAGAGGAGAATTTTCAAGAAAGAATGCTTTTTTGTTTTCTTAAAGAAAATGTGGCTTATGTCTGCTTTTTAGATATGGCTTGTCTCCCAGAGCTTTGTGGGTTGAGTATCCTGTGATACTGGGTCCCTAGTATCATACTGTGAGAGCAGTGGGCCCTTTAAGAGGTGGGCTTAGTGTAAGGAAATTAGGTCATGAGGGCTCCAAGCTCATGAATGGATTAACATTGTTTTGTGGTAGTGGTTCATGGGAGTGGACTCATGCTGGGCCTGGTGGTATAAGTCTCTAATCCTAGTTACTCAGGAGGCTTAGGCAAGAAGATCCCAAGTTCAAGACCTGCCCTAAATTAGAGTGAGTTCAATGCTTACCCTAGGTAAGTTAGCAAGACCCTTTTTCAGAATGAAAAAATAAACTTAAAAGATGGCTAGGGATACAGTTTTGTGATAAGTGCTTGCTTAAGATACAGCAGATATGAGGCACGAGGTCTGGTTCCTATAGCACAAAGAGTAGATAGATTCTGTGAAGGGTGCGCAGTTATCAAGAGCCTTGACTCTCAATCTCTTGGCTTCTTGTTGAGCAATGTTCCTTCTGTGCTCTGGTTCCCTTAACAATTTCCTCCCATGTTGTAATGTAGTCGGGACTCTTCACCACCTATAACATGCTGTTTGGTCCTTCCTGTCACCAGAATTGTGAGTCTCATAAACCTCTTAAAAAAGGTCCTCTACCCATGTACTTTGTTATAGCAATGTCAAACAGGGCGGGACCACAGTGGTAACTAATTTGTACAGTCAGTAAGTACAGAGAAAAGCTTCAGTTACAATAGAGGAGATTAGGGCTCAAAGAAGTTCTGCATTTTGGCCAATTTTAAACTTCCAGGCTAAATATTCTAGTCTCTTTAAAACCTGTTTGTTTAAACAATACACCAAGAGAATTCTGGGAAATTGGGTTGTGCTGACTTGAATTTTAAGGAGTTAGCTCTTGCCCCATCTGCATTAGTTCACTTCCCATTGAACCTGATGGTGGAACTTCACATGAATGAACTGGTTCCAGGCAATACCAGGAATGTTTTTTCTGGAACTGAGAATGGGTACTGGGAACTTAAGGATGTACCCTGCAGCCTTGCAGCCAAAGCCTGAAAGAAAATGAGAAAGCACATCTATATATATATATATATATATATATATATGTATATATATATATATATATATTATGCTAACATCTGAAACACAGTAGGTCAGAGACACTAACTGATATATATATATATATATATTCCCATCATTACATGGTTCCCTGTGGTTCACAGCTCATGGGCATGGTGATAGTAGGAACGTCATTGCACCATTTTCTATCATTCACAAACAATATGTGGTCTAAAGGAATGTTCTCTTAGAGTGATGGTTCATACCTCATTCAAAAAGAGGGCGGGGAAACAGGTCTAGAAGGTGTAAAGCTTCTAATCTAGTCAAAAACAAAAATAAAATTCAAGCTAATATGGTTTGAAAAGATAAAAAGTCTGTTTTCTTTAATTCTATAGAAATACAAGAGGGCAGTATGTGGTAGCTTTGTTGGGTGAATCCATTTCAAACATGCGGGGAGTCCAACATGAACTTCTCAGGAAAATTGTTCTCTCCATGTGGCTGCATGGTCTCTGGTCTCCATTGTAACGGATGCAGCAGGCAGTGGCTGGGAAGCAGTAAACAAGGAGCCTTTCCCAAAGATGGCTCGTCAACTTCCCATGGCCTGACATCATGGAGTACACAGTCTGGGGTGAGAAGGCAGTGTAGACAAACAAGTGGGGCATGTTGTGACACGTTAAACGATGTACAATGTACTATGGGACCTGATGGAATTATATCTAACCTGGTTCTGATAGCTTAAAGGTTCCCTGGGGAAGTGCTGTCTGCACAGGGATTTGAAGAGAAGGTTGAACTGGGACACGTGGGAAATCTAGGGATGCCAAATGTCTGGACCTAAAGACTGAGGGAGAGAGACTTGCAAGGTGATTATCTGGGTAAAAGCAGTTTGCTGCTGGCTTGCTGATCTGTGTTTGATCCTGGGGGCTACATGGTAGAAGGAAAGAACCAACTCCCTCAAGTTGTATTTTGACCTCAACGTGTATGTGAGGGCACATGCACACACACACACACACACACACACACACACAAACACACACTAAAGCAATAAAATGTAATAATAATAATTTTAAAAAGAATAGAAGTGAGGTGAAACAAGAAACAAGAGGTGTAGTTCTGAGGGAGAAATAACAGTCCTGGAGTGTGAAGGGTACATGTGTCAAACACCTAGATCAGCAGTCTCAGCCTTCCTAATGCTGTAACCCTTTAATATAGTTCCTCATATTAAGGTGACTTCCAAGCATAAAATTATTTTTGTTGCTACTTTATAGCTGTGTTTTTGCTACTGTTTATGAATTATAATGTAAATGTCTGTGTTTTCTGATGGTCTTCGGTGACCCCTATGAAAGGGTCATTCAACCCGAAAGGGTCATGACCTAGATGGAGGACTGAGCCCTTGTCTTTCTTAGGGTTAATTGCTGCAATGAAACACCATGACCAGAAGCAACTTGGGGAGTGTCTTAGTTACTGTTCTATTGCTATGAAAAGACAAGGCCAAGGCAACTTATAAAATAAAGCATTTGATTGGTGATTGTGGGCTTGCTTACAGTTTCAGAGGGTGAGTCCATGACCATCATATCAAGACAGGGAGCATGGTAGCAGGTGGGCAGGCATGGTTCTGGGGCAGTAGCTGAGAGCTTACATCCTGATTCACAGGCAGCAGGCAGAGAGAGAAGAGCAAGACCGAGAGAGAGAGAGAGAGAGAGAGAGAGAGAGAGAGAGAGAGAGAGAGA
>NW_022196900.1:60780706-60785773 GCF_008632895.1 Mastomys coucha
AGAGAGAGAGAGAGAGAGAGGGGAGGGAGGGAGAGATTGAGATTGAGAGAGAGTCTGGTGTAGGTTCTTGAAACTTCAAAGCCCAGCCCCAGTGATTCACCTCTTCCAACAAGGCAATACCTCCTAATCCTTCCTAAATAGTCCAGCAATTGGAGACCAAGCATTCAAAATTATAAGAGCCTATGGGGGCTATTATTGTTCAAAGCACCACAGGGAGGAAAGGGTTTATTTCATCTTGACGAAGTGTAGCTGTTCTTTCTGGGTTGCTCAGTTTGTTTTCATATACTATCCAGGACCACCTGCCCAGGGCTAGCACCACCTACAATAGGCTAGACCCCCTCACATCAATTATCAATCAAGAAAATACTCTGCAGACTTGTCTACAGGTCAGTCATATGGAGGCATTTTCTCAGTTAAGATTCCTTCTTTTCAAACGACCTAGCTTGTGTCAAGTTGACACAGAAACCCGCCAGCACAGTCCTATAATTAGATTTGCAGTTTAGATGTGAATCAATTTGTTCACTTTTTCTGACTCATTTTTCTTATCTCTAAATTGAAAGGAATCTCCTGCCCTCTGCAGTTCCGTTCTGCTTTAATATTTCATAAATTCATCTGGCTGTAGAACCCTTAATCCCATGCTAGCTTCCAGATCTCTTGGGCAGCAAGGCCCAAGATTATAATCAGGGCTGGAAGAGGTGCGTGGAGTGTAAATGAGGATGGGCAGGGATAAGAAGATAAATGGATGCTGTATCTTTCCCACTAGAAGTTAGCAAATGGGAAAGTAGCAGGAACAAGGAACGGGTAGGTAGCTTTGGCTCCTCAACAAGCGGGTGGGGTACCTCTTGCTCTGCTTCTGGCATGGGTGAAATTTAGTATTCTCTCATCTCTGCCAAAATGCTTAAAGTATTACATTTTCAAGTATTTATAAATACTATGGAGCCTGAAATGTACTTTAAAACACTGGGAAAGCGGGGCTGGAGGTACAATTCAGTGGCTTAGCATTCATGAGGCTCTGGATTGAATTCCCAGCCTTGCAAGTAAAAGACTAAGTACACGAATAAATGAATAAATGAAGTTAGGGCTTACATATGAAAGGGGATTGATTATGGTTTGGTATTGTTGATACTGAGTTGTAGGTACAAAGAGATCCAACACATAATTTAATCTGCTTTTGTGTTTTGCTTGCTAACTTCCATAAATCAGAGTGAAAAATAAATCTTCCAACCTCATTACCCAAATTTCTCTTTTATTATTTTTTTTGTACAAATGGAGAATGGATCAGACTCTCACTTGGCCATGTAAATGTCTTGCAACTATTGTGTTATGAATAGCAACAGACTATTTTAAGTTATATTAAGCCACTTGGGTGGCTTAAAGTGTTTTAGATTACATTGAAATTATATAGGTGGGTCAAAGAAAGAAAATTCTGTAAAAGGAAGAGACATAGACTAGGGAAGTCTTGAGTGACATAAACTTGATGTGAACAAGCTTGCAGTTCTGTGCTGGGTCTGTCTGAAGGAGTATTTGGGTATCTCAGAGAGCCACTGGGCTTGGAATCAGGTAGAGTAGACATAGTTATGTGCTTGTTGAAGGGTAACATATAATACCACAACCAGGTACCAAGCCAAGCTCTTTGTGTCTTTGGTGTCACACAATTTTAGTAGCTGCCTTATTACTTAGACATAATGATTTTATGAGTGAGCTAACAGAGTCTTAAGTTATAAAACTTGTCTGTGACTCAATAGACACGAAAGTCCTAGTAATTGTTATGATAAGTGAAGAACTGAAGTCCAGAGGTTAGGTGGCACCCCATTGGGGACTAGAATGACTGCATGTAACAGGGAAAAGCAAAAGAGTGACTCACCATAGGGAGATTTCTTTCTTTCTCTCCTTTAGCTAATCTAGGGATAATTGACATATGACTACTATGGGTTTCTGAAGCTCAGGGTCCTTCTGTCTTTTGCTTGGGTGCCAAAGCCTTTTAGTCTGAAGCTCTCTGAGGTCAGAGAGTGACTCAAATAGGAGTCTGTCCTTTCTGGCTCCCATGAGGGTTCTGGAACTAGAACTCAGGTCGTCAGGCTTGGCAGTCCCAGCCTTCTCACTCATCTCACTTTATTTCATCCAGTGATGTAGAGAATGGAGTTTTCCCTCACTGTAGAGACAAGAGTGTGGCCACAAGTCGGGTCATAGAAAACTTATGTACACATGTTTGGATAGTGCTCAAACATAGGTATAACATAGATTTCCTTCAAAGCCAGTGGCTTCTCTCCATGTCTCTTTCATCTATCTCTGCTCCTATTGTCACACTGATGTGCCAAATAGAACACATGTCAAACCTCTTTCAGTGTTAAGAGCTTGTTCTTATTTTTATATCCTTGTGACTTCAAACTTCTTGTCATTGTCTCCCAAGTGCTGGAGAAACAGGTGTGCAGCACCAAGCCTGTCTCAAGGTTTACTTTTTAAAATTTATTGATCTGAAGTTAAGTCTTACTTTGGAGCCTAGCCCAGCCTTGAACTTTCTGTCCTGTCCGAACCTCTTGAGTTCTGGCATTATGAATGCATGCCATAACTCCCCATTTAGGAGTTACTTAGTTACTATCAAAAAAATTAAACTATCTTTTAAGTAGTTTTAATTTACAATTGCAACAATAGAAAGGCATTGGAGCTAGGAGCTTGCTTTTGATGAAAATAAAAATATTTTCCTCCTAGTGATTTTTGAATTGAACCAAAGGGTAACCAAGCATCAGATTTTAGGTGTATGACCCAAAACATGTACAAGAGTACATAGGAGGAAGCTGTCTCAATCAGAAGCTGCCTTCAGGCATCACTGAGCAGAAACTCCCACATGGGAAGTATAGCCACAGCAATTCACTTTTCACTGATCACCCTGGGAAAGGAGTGCTGACAAGTGTGGTAATACCACTGGGCTCAAGCTTCACTCTCATGGTGGAGTTACCACTGCAACCATGTACAGTGGTTGAGTGTGACCAGAGAGGTTGACATTTGAGACATGATATCCGTGTGAGCTTGCGTGTGTGACATAGGTTCTCCAAAAATAAGATGGTGTTTTCAGGGTTGTCCAGGATGTGAGAGTTAAGCAAGGAAGGGATCTGAAAGTGAGAAATAAGCAACGAGTGGTCTTTATTACCACGAGATCTTCAAGTAAGCATGGGTTTCAGGATGAGTTGGCTCGGAAAGGATGCCCCACTTGGAAAATTGGTCCTCTTCCAGGAGACACAGCACTTAGTCAGGCACTCATAACAGACATCTCTACTCCCAGTCAATGTTACATAGATGTTTTCTTGTGTTAGATATTCTGAATCTCTCATTGTTTGCCACCACGCTGCCTGCTTGCTCTTGTGTGTTGCCATATGTAACTTGTGACAGCTGCTCTTAAGTATACGTGTGATTCTACGCTGAGCCCTTGATCAGCTGGGGCATGGCAAATGAGAACACTTGAATAATTGTAGATTTCTCCTCTGGATGTCATTTGGAGGAGGAGAGGTGGGGTGACAAGTCAAGATTTGAGAAGACAGGAAATTCGAGCCCAAGAGACTCCTGAAAGTCTGGGCCTGCAGTTTTCCTGCAGGAGGAGAGTGAGTCAGAAAAACCCTGAAAGGATTCCCAGCCTGTTCCCTTTTCTTCTTGGCTGTGGCTCAGAGATGAAGATTTTGGCATTGGTCTTGGTCCTGTCTTGGTTCTTCAGGTGATATTTTGACACTGCAAGTCTCAGGTCCAGATGCCTGCGAGGTATGGCAGGAACTAGGCCAGGAGGCTGGGAATGATGGTGAGGGGCAGTGCTCAGACTGGAGCCTGGGAACCTTTTGGAAAGACATATAAACTCAAAGTTTTTCTTTTTTAAAGTCCAGACAAGCCAAATCTGCCTAGGATACACCTAAGAACTGTTCAGTTAAGTACCCCAGTTGTGTATATTCACAGGTCATATCCCATAAGGAGATAACCTGGATATGACCGAGGTGTGTTACTCACATACGCTTTAATCCTGCTCATTGCTTTATATTGGTCACATCAGAAAATCAAAGGGTTGTGTTTCAGAGACCCGTGTTGCAGGATATTTGATCACACTGTGAACCCCAAGATTGTGTTATTTACTGGAAAAACCTATTTTTAGTTGTGGTGTTGCTCAGTCTTAGCATACACCTTTTAATCTGAGGGCTTTCTGCTTGAATATTGTAGACAAGATTAAATAAAATAAACCATGGATCAAGAGGAAGTGAACAGAGGATTATTAAGTAAAAAACATGGAGATAGAGTAAGAGGGAGTCAGGAGGATGGATAGAGAGACAAACAGGAAGTAGAAGGGAGGGACATCTAGTTTGAAGGTTTTTGAGATCGCATGTGAGAGGGACATTCCTGGTGGGACACTGGCTGAGGAGGAAGGTCAGCTGGGTGCTTTCTCTGCCTCTCTGAGCTAGCAGGCTTTCACCCTAGCATATGGTCCCCAAATCTTCATTGGTAAAATTGTACAGTTGAAATTTTATTAAAAAAAAAACCAAAAAACAACAAAACAAAACAGACCTGGCTTTATAAAAGCAAGAACACAACAGAAAAACATTGCCCCCATTTATCATCTAATTTATGAGATTTCTGTCATCCAATTGTTCAGGTGAACTCAGTAGTCACAGTGTAGAGGGTTGTCACAGTTAGGAACACTGGGAATACTCCTAAAAGAGGTTGGGCTGGAGAGAGACAGGCAGACATTTATCATCAGAACCCATGGTGAATACATCCATATCATTACTTAATATAAACACACATACACACACACACACACACACACACACTCAAACAGCACCTTAAGCAGTATTTTAAGAAACAATGTTTCCTATATTCCAAAAACTAATGGTTTTTATCTTATTTCCTTTTGGTGAAAATAATGCCTATGAACTGTTAAGTTTATTTTACAATTTACCAGTGGGCTGCAGTGTGAATATTATAAAAAATGTAAAAGAAATCACTGGAGTAGGGGAAGGGACATGACTCAGTGGTTAAAATATTTTCTTTTTCTTTTCTTTCTTTCTCCTTCTCTCTCTCTCTCTCTTTTTT
>NW_022196900.1:60785783-60801150 GCF_008632895.1 Mastomys coucha
GCTCTGCTGTCCTGGAACTCACTCTATAGACCAGGTTGGCCTTGAACTCAAAAATCTGCCTACCTCGCAAGTGCTGGGATTAAAGGCATGTGCCACCACCGCCTGGTTAAAGTATTTTCTGAGTATGGGTCTCCAAAACTCACACAAAATGCCCAAACATGGCAGCTCTTGCAATCCCAGCCTCCAATGGTGGAAACAAAGGATCCTCAGAACAAGCTGGCTAGCAAAACTAGCTGCATTTGTGAGCTCTGGTTTTCATGGATGACCCTGTGTCTGTGAATAACCTGGAAGAATGACCTGGGATGACATCAACCTTGCATCTCTGCATGTATGCCACACACATTTGTGTCATATATGCACATCTCACACAAAAATGCAAAGAGGAAGGTGGAAACACTGTGTTCATTTCTTCACTAACTTGTTAATTTAGTATTTGCTCACTATTTTTCCTTTTTTTTTTCTTTTGTTGTTTTGCTCTGTTTTAGTTATATTGGAGAGGAGATTGATCCCAGGGTCTCATGCATTTACTCCATATTTGGGTACTCACTGGTTGTCATGAGACCCAAGGAAAGCAAGGGCTTTCCTTCTTAAATACGCCAAATGTAATAGAAAAATAAGTATTCAGTTGGTAAAAACCCAGTGCAGAAAATCACTTTGCCTTATACAGAAGGCTTTTTGTATTCTCATCTATCACAATGGTAACACATCTCTAATGCAGGACATATTCTAGCTTAATCTTAAAGACAGGAAACTATATGCGTTTTTGGAATGTGATTTAATTAGATATAAAATACAATAATGGCTGGAAATAATGGGGGAAATCATAATATTGTCGTAGCAGTAGTAATAATAGGTAACGATAATAGTATTTATTAAGCCCTTCCTGTGTGATAATAATTGATTTAAGAGCTGGAGAGATGGCCCAAGGGGAAAGAAAGCTTGCTGATCTCCTAGAGCATCCATACTTGGAGGCTTACAGCCCTGCAACTCCAGCTTCAAGGAATCTGGTGCTCTTTCCTGGCCTCTGCACTCAATGGCATCTACACATATACCTACATTAAAAAAAATCTTAAAAAAAATCATTTAATTCTCACTTCAACTGTGTTGTAATGGAAATATGCTCCTTTCCATGGGAAATATAAGACAGGTTAGGTGATTTGGCCAGAGCCTGAGGGCCTGGAACTCATTGATGAGTGGTTTGGTTCCAGACCCTAAGTCTCTATCATTGTTCCCAAAAGTGGAACAGTCTGGCACAGTCCTAGCTCATTTTCACTCTGTGGCCTCACTGCAAAATGTGGGTGACATTTGCTGTAAGGAGAGAATGTTCGGTTAGCGGTATGGACAAAGAGAGACCAGCTCCTGAACATCTCTATGTGGGCACTCACCATGGAGCTAGTAAAAACAACTGAAGACTCACCCTACAGGGGATATCCAAGCCTTTGAGTCTATCCCCGTCTGTGATATTTTACTCTTGAGATAAATAGATTATGGATCAAGCTATTATTTTTCATTATCTATCTATCTATCTATCTATCTATCTATCTATCTATCATCTATCAAAGTATGATCTTACTGTGTATCCCTGCTTTCTCTGAAATTCACTCTGTAGACCAGGCTGGCCTTGAACTCACAGATATCCACTTGCCTCCCACGTTCTGGGATTAAGGATGTGTACCACCATACTTGGCAATTGTATTTTATTTTTATTTGTGTGTGTATCTGTGTGTCTGTGGAGGGCAGAAGTGGGCATCTGATCCCTTAGGTTATAGACATTTGTTTTCTGCCCAACATAGATGCTGGGAATCAAACTCCAGTGCTCTGAAATAGTAGCAAGCACTCTTGAACATTAAGCCATCTCTGCATCCTCTATGAATCAGGCTTGATCTTGGGAAACAGCAGAATAGGCTTTGCTTTCACAGTACTTCCTCCCTTTCCAAAGCCCAGGTTCTCATCATTAATGTGTGTGTGTGTGTGTGTGACTAGTAGCTGATCTTGATTTCTGCTGTGTTCCCTTAGGTGTGGTCCACCCAACTTTTTGGTTTTGTTTATACAGAATCTCTTATTGGTCAAGAGTCTTAGGGTCTTAGGGTTCCTCCTTCCTCCACTTCCCCAGTGCTGGGATTATAAACTTAGACTGCCATGCCTGATTTCTGAGCTTTCCCCCCACTTTCATGCTAAGACTCAAACTCAGGTTCTCATGCTCAGGAGGAAGCCCTTTACCAGTTGAACCCTCTCTCCACCCAACCCCCACCGAATTCTTACTAGCAACACAGGTAGCTTTCTATCTTCTATTTCTGGAGTAAAGAATATTTAGCTTTCCTTTCAGCCGGATGCATGGGAGGAAGCAGGATTGCAAAAGCACAGGATAGAGCTGTGCTTGAAGACTGACCAGTGCGGTGACAACAAGAAACATTTATGTGCTTAGTATAGATAACTATGTTAACTACTGTTCAATTATTTCTTTAGCTACAAGATACTAGATGTCATATGCTAAGCACTTGGCAGTGCAGAGCGGAAATATCTTCATGGGGAAGTGAGCTTTTTAGGAACCTATTAGAGTTAAGTTGGTAGATGTTCCAAGTTAGTCCCCAGACTCTAGTTTTTAGGCTGTTATAAATAAATCTAGACAGACAGTGTAGAATCCTGTGTTCATTACATACCAGTTTTGTAGAAATATTAATAGTTATTCTAATTGATTTATTTTTGTGTTAAGTATAAAGCTAAAAAATAAAATAATATAGCCCGGGGGTGTGGCTCAGTGGCACATCCCTTGATTATCATCTTTGAGATTCTGGGTTCCATCCCAGAAGAGCAGTAAGTGGGGGGAGATGCTGTCTAACCCATTCATGTTTTTCTTTGAATTTGCAAACTTGGGAGATAGATATCCAAAAATACAAAGGCATATGTGTCAGTTTCTTTCCACCAGTATGTCTGCAATTCTGACGTGTAGCAAAAATAACCCAAATTGGCTCCTTTTGAAAATAACAGCTTTCACTTTCAGAATGGTCGTCTCTCGTGACCATACAGCCAGCATCTGCTGAAGCACATAATGGACACTAGATGTTTGTGCTCCCTGGTGGAGTAATGAATTGAGAAAGTACAGAAAGAGATTATTAAATGTCACTGGAAACTGTTTTGTTACTAGGTTTTAAAAAGTTATTGCTTCAATGGAGTAACCAAAATAGCTCAAGATTTACAAGTTTGAAAGTAAAGGGCCTGTGTTTAAAAATCATATTTCAGCTTTTCCTGCTAACCATTTGAAGTTATTATAAGCAAGCATTAGCTCTAGATTCTGCTCCTGGTCTTACTGCAACTCTGCAGATGGGAACACACTGGACAGTTAGTGAAGGGATGAAAGGATCTAGCATCCCGCATCTTTGACCTCTTCTGGCTCCTTCTCTACCCATGTGTCTGCTCGATCTCTGAAGAGGAAAATGCTTGCCAAGCAGTTAATTTCTTGTCTTTAGGCTTAGGAGGAGCTGGAGTTTCTGGGGATCTTTAGGGTCCAGATGATCTGGATAGAAAGTTCTTAATTGCTATCCTTTGATCTTTGTGTCCTGATGCGATCAAAAAAAATAATAATAACAGCAAGAGACAACTATGTAAGCCAGCAAGCAGGTCAGGCATGGCACTCTGCCTGTTCCCTGCCCCCCACCCCCATGCACAGCACATATTTTTCTTCTCCTATCACAGGAACCTGCCAGAGTGCTTCTGAAAGATTTTTTCCTTTTAGTTTTTCCAAGTACGAGGACAGAAAAATGATACTTTGAAGTCGACATTTTTTTCTGGTCTTTCACCTGAGCTGAGGAGGGAGCCTTCTGAAATACTATCAGGCAAGCATTGCGTCTTGAGATTGAACACAGTTTATATCTAGATTGTGGAGGCCTGACAGTCACACAATGCAGGGGGGCGCTCTTTGAGAATACAAAAATCACAAGTGGATAGCTAGGCACATGGGCTTGCAGAGCCTTCTTCAACAAAAAGGCCTTGGCTCTGCTGCTAATTAACTTCGTGACAGATCCCCTCTGATAACGGCTGTTTTTCTTACCTACAACTATGAAAGAAAAATGATGGGCGCGGCTAGAGGATGGAAAGAAAATTTGGTATATTTCTCTTCCCAGACATGCTTCAAGCCAGCCGAGTTGGGGAGTCCTTTCTGTCTGTTCCAAGGTAAACGATAAGAGACCTGGAAGTGTACAGGACGCAACATCCCCTCCCCGATTATCCCTTCAACATAGTTGCTGAATAGATCTGGCCCGGGCTCCCTTACCCCATTTAGCCAGCCCTTTCACATCCACAGCTCATCCCGTGCCAGGAGTGTGCAGAAATGCCGCTCTGCTGCTCTGGGTACACAGATGGCCTGCCATCCACAGATTCCTTCTCCCCTCCTACTGGAGTTACAACCTAGTCCACCAGGTCGATCAACCCAGGCGGCTCTCACTTGCCGAATCTTTCAACAAAGCCCAGCTGAGTTACATGAAATGGGCGTGCCTGGCTCTCTCTCTAAGGGTGCCTGGTCTCCAAGGCCCGAGACACCTTCTCCCTCTTTTTTTTCTGAAGCTCGGCCGCGCTGACACACCCCTCCCTCCGCGTTGTCGTGGTCCCCTCCCCATCCCGCTCCGCCCCGTTTTCCGCCTTCGGTCTCCCTCCCTACGATTCTCCCCTCCTTTACTCTCTTCTGTTTATTCCCTCCCCCTTCAGCCACTCCGGGAGCTGCCCGGCTCTTGCCGGGCTACACCTACACTTCCTCGGGCGCTGTCCAGCCTACTGGTGGCCGGGGCCGGTCGAGTGCGCTGTGCCCGGGGCGGTGGCTGCAGAGCCCTTCCTAGTGGCCGCTCCCTTCTCCCCCCGCCCCTTTTCGCGTCATGTCGGGCACTTAATTATTGTTATTTTTTTTTTTTATCCCTCTCTTAGTCTGTCCCGTCTTCCCCTCCCCCTTCCTTTCCCAGGTTGATTTTTTTTCTTCCCCCTCTTCTCCGGGCTTGCCCATGAGCCTCCTCGGGAGCTACCGGAAAAAGACCAGCAGCGATGGTTATGAATCTTTGCAGCTGGTGGACAGTCACGGGGACTCGAGCTCACGGGGCGCGGCGGCTGGGACGCAGAGGGCGACCGCGGGCGCGGTGCGTAGTCCCGCCCGGCAGCCTCCGCACCGCGCCAGCACCACGGACAGCTCAGGTAGCAGGCGCTGTGGCGCAGTCCTCCGGCCCGGTGCACAACCCCGGTCCAGGCTAGGAGAGGCTGGGTTGTAGGCCATGGCATCTAATACCACAGGGTGTAACGTCTCTTATTTCTTTGGTCCAGGGAGTTAAGAAACGTTAGATCCGTCTGGAGGCTCGGTGACATTAGCGAGCACCTCTTAATCTCCCTAGGCTGCTGAATGCACCAACTGGGGGCGGGGAGATGAGGGAAGGAAGGGGAGGGGAAGGGAGGGAGGGGAACCAGAGGAGGGTGGCACCTCGAGGCGAGGTGGCTGGTTTCTCCGCCCAGCTGTCTGAGCCGAGGTGAAGGAGAAATACTTGGTGCTTTTGCTGTTTGCAGACCGCGTTTATACCAGTCGTTCCCCTGATGGCTGCTGTTATTTACAATTATGTAAAGCTCTGTCGTGTCTAAATGCTCCTCTAGGGTTAATGTTTCCTTTCTCCCACGGAAGGCTTTACCTGGGATCAAGAGCCCTGTTAAACAACACAGTCCTAAAGCGTTACACAATGCAATGTTTCCTCTGTTGTTGGTTTTGATCTTATCCTTTTGGATGCTAAAATTTCTTAAAGCTCCCCATATAAGGAGTTGGTTCTAAACTTTTGTATCTGTGTTTGCAAGTCTCATAAAATGTTTTAATGAGTTACAGACCTCTCAGACAGTTAGCGATTTGAGTATCAAAACAGTGATCCAGGAGTCCCTGCTGGCCAAAGACTTGTGTAAGGGCTGTTTGTGTACTTTTCCAGGATGGGAACCACAGGGGCCTGCCAGCTCTGCCATTGTGGCTTTAATACTGGGGCAACTAAGGACTCTGATGGGAGTCATGTTGGGATGAAACCTAGTAGGATTTTTTTATTCTTTCACTTTACAGTCGCTTGTGGATTTTAATTGTGTAGTGTCTCTCCTTGGGCTATCATTTTCTATTTTCTGTCTTCCTGAAAGTGACATGAAATACGATCCCCAGATATTTGGTTGTTCTGGTTTGAAAAGTAGTTTACTAGTTAAGCTCTGGTTTAAATCAAAGAGGGTACTGGTGGGAGGTTCTCTTGGACCATCTTCTATACAGTTAACATTGTTCCTAGTGGACCATCTTCTATACAGTTAACATTGTTCCTAGTGGACCATCTTCTATGCAGTTAACATTGTTCCTAGTGGACCATCTTCTATGCAGTTAACATTGTTCCTAGTGGACCATCTTCTATGCAGTTAACATTGTTCCTAGTGGACCATCTTCTATACAGTTAACATTGTTCCTAGTGAACTACTGTTTTCAGGATCGGGGAATGATGCTATGTTTGGTTATTTGAGCTGTGCTTTTCAAGATCTATGGTACATGAATGCTATTTATCTTCTGGCTTGCCTTCAGATCTTTAAGAGATTCTTGTACTCTGACCCATAGTCATTTGGGGAACACTTGGAGATAATTGAAATGAACCCATTCCAAATGAGCGCAGAGGAAGAAGCCCCATATCAGGAATGCGAAGACGGGAGGACTCCACGCATGATTTCACAACAATCATCTTAGGAATGGGATTTGTTTCTTTTAAAGTATTGGTACACTATAGGAGAAACACATTTTTATGGGAAAAAAATATATTTTCTGGGCCAAGTGATGTCCAAACACAGGACTAAACTTTGTGGGAGAATTCAGTTGAGAATACAGTCTTTTGGGCCTCTGGTGGGTTGTCATTTGGTAGGGACATCCATTCTAACACAGAAGACTTAGTTGGGTCCTGTACGTCTGAGGACTGGCCTTTTCTCCCCCTACTAAATCAGGTTTTTCAGTAGGTGGAGAGAACAATGAAATGCTTCGTTAAGCCGTGGGGGTGGGAAGAAGATACAGTTATTGATAAAGTACCGTTGCCAGGTGTCTCTTCAACTTCATCAAACTAAAGCTGTTTCAAGAGGGCCCTCCCCCACCCCTTTTCGAAGCTCCCTGCCTCCTTCTGTTCTCTCCTGCATCTGCTGAAGGGAGTGCCTTCCTTGGCTGCAGCTGGCTGGTACAACTGATGACTGCATGCATGTTTTCGATTGAGAGCATAGTTAAGAGTGATAATGTCTGGTTTGGATGAGGAATTAGATTCTGAGAACCATATTTGTTTCCTAGTGCAACTCTATGTCTTGCCTAATTATAGTCTTTTGTCTAAGAGGCTCAAAGTGTGTGGCCCATGCTGTGTAACTGTATCCATTTGTTAGGTATTTAATTAAACTCATAGATCATGTCTAATGCAACAGTCATCTGCCCATTTACCCGGCCGATTGTGTATGACATGGTGTACTGGATAGGAGGCTGCTGGTTCGTGGGGCTTTGTTCTGAATTGGAACGCTATGTGGCTGTCCCTGTAGAAAATGGAAAACTTAATCTCAATAGCGCCTTACATGCGTGTGGCTCTTTATACAGAACTCTTGGACACCTTATTTTCAAGAAGGCGGTCAAATAGATAAGGTAGTAGCACCCATCTGTGTGCCCTGAGACTTAGGGGGGTGGAGCCTCAGAACTATTGTTTTCAGCTGGAAAACCCAGGTTTAAAGGCTGTTCCTCAGTTGCAAAAGAGGAAACGAGTAGACGTTCTTAACTTGCAGCTGTAACTGAAGCTCAAAGCAATATGGCTGGAGTTGCACATTTTCTTTACCCTGCTGTTTGTTTGCTCCCTAATTATGGCACGACGACGGCGATGATGATGATGATGATGATGATGATGATGATGATGATGATGATTGAGACTTGTCTGTGAAAAGGAGCTACCCAGGGACTCTCGATTTTCTGTCTTTTTTTTTTTCAATTATTGCCTTTATTTACATTTTTATTTGTGTGTGTATGTATGTGTCTTCATATGCTTGTATGTGTGTGTGCCATATAGGGAGATCAGAAGACAGCTTTCAGGAGTCAATTCTTTCCTTCTACCATGTGGATCCCAGGGTTCAAGCTCAGGCCTTCGGGCTCGGTAGGAAGCGTTTTTATCCCCTGCCTCACCTTGCTAGTTTTGTTTAGTTTGGAGATAGGCTCTCAAAATGTAGCCCTGGCTGGCCTAGAACTCACGATGTAGATAGACCAGGCTGGGCTTAGACATGCCGTGATCCTACGGCCTCGGCTTCTGAGTACTGAGCATATAGGTGTGTGCTATCGCGCCTGGCCAGGCTTCTGTCTTCATGGGCCGAGTTTTTCTCCACTGAACTAAAATGACTTTCTGTGAAGGCACAGTGTCAACTGATCGTTGAAATCCAACAATGTTATCTACTTTGGTTTTCCATCTGTTTTTAAAGGCAAGAGGGACAGCTGCTCTGAGGACTGTGATAATTCTCTAGCTCCACAGCTTCTTAAGTGTTAGAGCCCAAGGCAGTCTCCCAGTGATCCTGGCAGGTCCCAGGTGTTGGGGCTAGCCCACCACACTGCTGGAGAAAATACATCTTTCTCTTGTGTATAATCTGTCTTCCAGGGAGAGTTAAACGCATAAAACCCACAGAAGTCAAATTATTTAGATCGAGCCAATTAAGGCTAACTTGCCAATTTCATACCTAGGCTATAAAAGACAGTCCTCTTAAAATCTGGAATATATCAGTGAAATTGAAAAGAGTAAAAATAATGAAGTTTCATGACTCGAAGCTGAAATGTCTCTCATGTTAGACATTTGATGCTGTTTGGGGGGCTGGGGATGGATTTAGGAGGTACGAGTTGTTTGGAGGAAGTGGGCCACTGGGGTGCCTTTCATGGCTCCACCTTTGCCATCCCTTTCCTTCTTTCCACTTCCTGGTTGCTATGGCGTAAGGGGATCTGCTCCACCACATCCTCCTTGCCATGGTGGATTCAAACCTCTGAGAGCATGAGCCTAGATAAACCCTTTGCCTTTTTAAGTAGATTATACTAGGCATGTTGTCATGGTGGTGCAAAGGGACAGGGAGAAGGGTAAAATACTTTTTAAAACTGACTGTGAAAGTTTGTTTGGAAATAAATGTTGTCTTCAGTAAATGGTATGTTAAGAGTATTTAAATGTAATATTTACATTTTGACCTGTGTTTTAGTGTCCTGAAATATATATTTGGATAACTTTATACTGCATAGAAGTAAACATATATGTTATAGCCTTTCATATTTAAATCCACATAGGGACTTTATAATTTGGAGGCCCATTTCATCTTTGTAATGTATTCAATTATGACTAACTATGCACTAGTTAAGGATAGGTAATGAGTCAACTTTGTTCAAATTTGCAATGCTGCGGGGTGCCTGACCTCTTGGACTTGGAAGGAGAATCCTAGAAGCTGAACTTTCCTGGATGTGAGGGCAGTGGCTGTGCTATCTGCATCCAGTTGATCACTGTGGTTAATTTGCTTGATCTGACTGTCCGCATCCTCCCTCACCTCTCCATGCACATCCTTCTCCACATGGTGCACTCAGGGGAAGGGCCTGTCTCTGGTCAGGGTCAAGGATGTACAAGTAGCTGCATGCTCCTGATCGAGCTTCCAGATCTGCTGTCAAGAAGAGCTTCTACAGCACAGCCCCGTAGCCCCACAGAACACATTCATTGTCTGTCTTTGGGCTGCTCTTGTCAGCAGAGTCCTTTCTGTGTTGGGAGCAAAAAATAACCTTTCTGTTCTTTAGTTACAAAACAAATTCAACCCCTCTTTTTACATGGTGACTTTTGACGCTTTGGGAATGGAGATTTCTTTTGGCTTTTTTTTTTTTTCTAGGCCAATCAAATTCACCTTCTTCACCTTTTTATTTTCCAAACAAGTCATTTCCATCTTATTTATTATTCTAAGACTGGAGAATAATTCATAGTTTTGATTTTACATAACAGGATTTTCCCTCAATTGTTATTATAAAAGGCTCTGGAGCTCTTGGTTTGAAAAAGAACTAAAGACTACAGATGGGAACGAAATGAAAAGATGGAAAGTAACCTCTCTCATCTCTGGTCTCTTCGGCTCTTACCTCAGAGTCAACCCTTATGCCTGTTTCTGGGGGACCCAGGTAAAAAGTCAGATTTGGTGGCACACATCTGTAATCACAGCACTCTTAGAGACAGGAGGCAGGCCAAGTGGCCTGGAGCATGCAACATGGCAGAAACAAGGTAGAAAGAGAGAATGAGTTCCTGGAGGTTGTCCTGTGTGACCTCCCCCCCACTCCCCATGCATGCTATCAAGTGCACACCTGTGCTTACGCATACAAACAATAAAAAATTAAAACGTGAAGCTTTAAGGGAACATTCAACATATAATGCATGTGTACATAATATATATATTATATGCACATTTGTGCAGAACATTAAAATTGTACTAAAATGAAATTCAGATCGTATTCCAGTTATCCATGCGTTTTACACTATTCAGTAATGCTTAATAATAGGATGGATCTGATTCAAGCATCATGCTAAATACATATGGTATTTCTTTACCTTCATAAAATTTACGTAAGGGAGAAATGACAATAAATGCTGGCAAGAGTGTGGAGAGAGAGAGGAAGGAGGAAGCCTTGTTACCACCTAGTAGGAATGTAAACTGGTGTCACTATTATGGAGGTCAGTGTGGAGGTTAGAAGCCTAACAGCAAAACTATCCCATGACCCAGCTACACCACTGGTGGGTATTGACACGAAGGAATGTAAATCAACTGGCTACAGAGATATTTGCACAGCCATGTTATTACTGCCCTATTCTTGTGTGTCTATGTATGGATAGATGCAGATGTGTATGTGTGTGCATGTTTGTGTTGTGATCAGAGGACAACCTTGGATGCCATTCCTCCACCTTTGAGGGCAGAATCTCTCACTGGCCTGGTACTTGACTATGTGGGGTGGTAAGGGAACTAGCAAGACAGGGAGACAGGTCATGGGGCAGGGCAGTAGAGGGAGGAACAAGAATAAAGTATAGTATGTATAGAATGTCCCAATGAAAATATTTCTTTGTGTGCTGGCCAAACAACCAATGAAAACTTAGTCAAGTCCGAGGCCAGTGACTAACTTTGTCTCTTTTACCCACTTTGCTACTGCATATGCCAATCTGCCCAGCCTCTTTTTTTAAAATGAGTTCTCGGGATTTGAACTCAAGTCTTCATGCTTGTAAAGGAAGCACTTAACCAACCGAGTCACCCCCCCCCCAGGCTGGATATTATTCTTGATAGCTATGACAGAACCAGCCAAGTGTCCATAAACAGATGAGTGGATTAAAAATTGTGACACCACACACACCACACCACACACACACACACACACACACACATACACACACACACACATGTGATATTATTAAGTTGTAAAGAAGAAGAAAGTTTGTTGCTCATTTTACATGATGATTTTATTACACTTTAGTGGATGGAACTGAAGATCACCTTGTTAAGCAAAAAGAGAGTCAGAGACAGGCAAACATTGCATGTTTTCCTTCTATAAATGTAGAACGTGAAAAGAAAAGGTGGCCTGTGGTGGGGAGGGATGCTTAAAGGGATGGGTAATGGGTAACAAGAGAGGACAATGGCTAGGGTATCTTTGACATCAGACAGGGAGAGGGATCATGGGCAGGGCAATAGAGTGAAGAATGAGAACAACATATGTATGGAAATGTCACAGTGAAAGCATTTCTTTGTATGGTAACCAAATAGCTAATGGGAAAAATGCAGTCTAAAATAAAAAGAAGCTGCTTAAGGTAGAGAACAATAGTTCTCTCCTTCATGCATTCGAAGTAACTGGGATGCAGAGGGGTTAAGTTCTCTCAGGTTATGTAGGCTTCACTTGTTCTTCAGGGAGCAGAACACTAGAGAAATGCCCTTCAAGCTGCAAAGGAAGGCTTGTGGTGAGCTTTCTTTGTCTGCCTCTTTTCTCTGAGGCAAGGTGGGGTAAGTGATTGAAGGAACTGGGATGAATGTGGTTGTTTTCCCATGCTGAAGTTCCTCCACCATGCCAGTTATGTCGTCCTTATTTACATATAACATAAAGGATCTTTAAACTGCAGGAATGGCGGAGGGAGAGCTGAAGCAGACTAATATTTATGGAAATAATATCTTGCCAAGGAAAATGGATCCCTAGCGCTCTCAGGATGAAAGCCATGATGTTCTGGACCGGACACTGGCAGCCCAGTGTGGAGCCTTTGAGTATAGCCTGGCAGCACTTGCTGTTGATCCAGACTGGAGCATGCTACCTTCTTCTAAGCTTTTGCAAACACTTGCCTTTTAGCTTTAAGCATCTTATTCCAGAGCTGTCTGGATACTCCTTTCTATCACTGCTCCTACTCTTTAGATGCTTCTGGGTTCTGTGGCAGCCTGTGGTGGACTGGGTCCCAGCGCCCAATCAGCCTGGCCTTCCCTGAATGGCCCTCACAGTACTGAACTGTGTGATGCACTGCCTGACCTGTCTCTGTTGGGCTGTAGGTAAAGTTCAGGGAGAGGCTTAGTCTTAGTCACCTTTGTGTTCTCTTCACCGCTTGGCATTTATTAGCAGCCTGATGAATACTTGTTGAATGAAAGAAAGCATGTACAGATTTTGAATTTTTAAAAAGGGCATTTATAATGAAAAGTGCCCAGCTGAACCTAAAAATAAGTATACAGCTAGATTTGATCAGAAATGAGGCCAGGCTTAAATGAAATTGTGGCAGAAAGCTCAATCAGTTCAATAATGAACATTTTTTTTATGTGCATGAGTTCCAGAGAGGGAAGATGGTTAAGATACATCTAGACTCTCAAGACCTTCCTAGTATAAAAATGGAGTAAACTATTTTATCTGAAGACTGACTTCTGACCAAAAAACTGCAGCCTAGCGTTTGCCTTACAATAATGGTGGATTTTTGTAAACAGAAAAATAGTAACTTAAAATACCCTCCCTCTCTCTCATCCTCCCTCCTTCCTCTTCTCCCTCCTTCTTTCCCTCCCCCTTTCCCTCCCTCCCTCTCTTTTCACTTTCTGTCTAGAGATGACTTTTATCCACAGACCTGAGTATTTCTTAGTCATTAGCAGAGACTTTAAATCTTTGCCATTTTCATTTTCCTGTTAGAAGTTTTGCATATCACTGTTGCTATCCACAGTCAGGCATGGCACACTGGTTTACAGTCTATGTCACTCTCCAGAGCTACCTTCTTGTTTTCTTTTTGAGAAAAGCCGTGACTTTGAAGTAAATAAAAGAATCCTGGAGATAAAATCATGTGTTTCTTTCCTGCAAGATTTGTAAGTTAGGGAAAACCAAAATTCCAGTTATTTTGTATGAAACCATTCTTCCTGAGACTTACCTGGAAAATTTGATGGAGTATCCCAGTGTCTATGGAGTATGTCCTTCATGGTCCAAGGGATTAGGGAATTTCATAACTTGTGCCAAGGGATCTGGCTAATTCTTCTGCCTCTAATTGCTTTATATCACAGGCCCTAATCTAGATCTAAAATATCTTATTTCAATAATTCATCCAGATATAATTTTGAAAGGCATTAGAGATAGAAACTAAATGAAGATGCAACTGTGTGTAGTATTAGCAGTTCGAAGGCCACTGCCAAGGGCATAGCCAGACTACTTATTGCATGAGCGGAGTTAAGTCTGCATATGCAGAAAATGACTGTTACTGCTCTGCAGGGTGGAGCTGCGCCTGAGAGCTGGCAGGAGTGTTGGTGTGCATGGGTAGCCACCTCCCAGAAATCACATTAGAACTGGGAGGTGAATGTGCAGGATAATAGTAGATTTGCCTGAGAATGCTGAAGGTGAGCAGAAACACACATCAATAGATAGAGAAGGAAGGAATATCAGACTGGAAGCTCCCTTGTCTCCCACTGCCATGCCAGCTGGAATTGCTGCCTTCCCCGAGCCCACACACTCCCCAGCAATCTGGTTTCTCCTCTGCTGTGACTCCAGCTCTGCCCCTTCTTGCCCAGCCAGCTGGCACTGCTCTAGCTTAGGTTTCCAGCCCCTTAGGTTATCATCTAAACTGCCTCTTGAGAGTTCTTAAAGGTTATGCTGGTTTCCAGCCCACCTCTGCTCACCCTGCTTACTAAACAGAGAATCCCTGGGCCCAGGGCTAATAGGTGGGGATGCCAGTACTGAGTTTTGTGGCACTGGCTGAAGCTGGCAGGTGCAGGGTGGCTAGCTGCCCTTTGTTCACTCTCACTAGGTGAGCACGGGGCTCTGCTTGCTTCCTTGCTTGGTGATGAAGTCCCAGCAAGAAGGATCAGACACCAGAGGAAGATGTAAGATGGTTATTGAGAATAAGAATTCTTGCTCTCTATGGGAACAAACCCTGATCCTAGAGGCTGTCAAGGACTGATTGTACCAATCAGTATTTGACTGTATGAGCTTTGTGGCAACATATTAGTGGGGCAGATGTTCTTATTTCTCTTTCCTTTAGTTCTTCTTTCTTTCTATCCATGTTCTATGGTCCTTCCCTCCTTTTTTTTCTTCCTCTTTCCCCATCCTCTTCCATTTTGGCTTTCTCATTTCTTTCTTCTTCTGTTTCTACCTTTCGTCTGCTTCCTTCTTTCATCCTTTTCCTACCTTGTCTCCACTCTTCCTCCCAGTGAGAGTCGGTATGTCTGGGAGACTTGGTGCACATGATGGGCTGCAGTCTCGGTGTGTGTGTGTGTGTGTGTGTGTGTGTGTGTGTGTGTGTGACTTAGGCCCCCTCATTGTCCCCCATCCCATAGCTTGTGGCCTGATATGAGTGAACCGGAGCATTACTTTCAATTTGGGTAATTGCATCTGACCTCCCTACAGTTTCACTTGCTGCTTCAATTAGCAAAGTGTTCCACACTACGACCTCATGAAGAACAATTTCATAAGTGTCCCAGAGGCTGGTGTGTTCAGTCAGAGGAAAGGGGAAAATGTGCTTTCTCATTCCAAGCAAGGCATGCGAGATTACACATCCCCATTTTCCCTTCCTTTCCCTTACCTCATCTTTGCAAGAAAACAAACCATTGTCTTCCCTTCACCCACCCATGGCTGATGCCTGCATAAGTTACTGCATGTTTAGTTCTCTTAAAATACAGATTTATGGGTGCTGTGCATGCATGTGTGTGTGTGTGTGTGTGTGTGTGTGTGTGTTTGTATTATATACACATGGTGGCACACACCAGTGTGTTGAGTCAGAAACTCTAAGCTCTGGCTTTGTCACTTAGAAGCGACAACCTTGGAGAAGTCATTCAGCTGAGGGATGTCCATTTTATAGCCTGTACTTCCTCATTTGTTCATTCCTAAACATCTCTCTTTTTTTTT
>NW_022196900.1:60802572-60818961 GCF_008632895.1 Mastomys coucha
TACCTTGTGGGACTGAGCAACTGTTAGATCCTTGGACTTCCATTCACAGCTGCCACTGACCGTTGTGGGGAGTTGGACTACAGACCATAAGATTACCCATAAGTTCTGTGACTCTAGAGAACCCTGACTAATACAACTACTGAATTTTGGGGTCAGAGGCATGTGCCTTTAGGGTTAAACTTGTTTTGGTTAGCTTGTAAAGAAATGGTATTATGGCATCTTCAGACATAAGCATCATGAACCTTTGCCCTCATTGTGTCCTTCTCCATTGCTCTCCCCCATGCACAGAAATAAACTTTAAGGCTGAGGTTTTAGGGTGTCTTGGTTCTATTCTTACCATGAATATCACCATGCTCTAGTCGGACTGAACCCGTCTTTCCTTGTTAATCCTCACATCTGCTCTTTTGGAATGAGAATGATCACTATTACAAAATTGAGTGGAAGATAGAGAGGTGTCCCACAAAATGCCCTTACCCACTGTGTGTGTAGCCGCTCTCCTTAGCAGGATCTCTAGCATCCTTAGCACGAGGTTTGTGCCCTGTCATGTGTAGATCTTACAGTGGGGAAATGGAGAGAGTGGTGTGCCTGTAATGTAAGAGGAAGAAGCCTAGACCCTCAGACATAATGAGCTGTGACAGAGGTCTGCCAAAGAGAGTCAAGATCCTGGGCACCCTGTGGCTATGATACATCAGCTGGAGGGACAGAAAATTGGGTTTCAACTGCCAGGAAAATTGGAAGGTTGTCTTAAAAGTATAGCTGAATTTTCATGCTATCTCCTGGTTTTAAAATGGTGCGATTGCAGCCCCCAAGCAGGATAGGAGTCTGGCTTTGTCTCCGAATGTGCCGGGACAGTGCTGTCTCCGTTATGCCTTGTCACTGGCACAGAGGTCTGGGAATTCACTGTCTTGTTTTGTGAGCAGTTGTAACAGACACATGCTCAGTTTCATGTCTGGCTTTGTTTTTATACCCTACCCCATTGCACAGGAACTGGGCCTCTTCTCCTTTTCCTGGCCCCCACAAGCCTGGTTTATTTTATAATATGACATATGCATGTTCATAGAAAGGACATTTAAAACAATCCAGAAAATTACATAAAAGTGAAAATAAAAACCCAGTTCCTTTTTCCCAACTCTAGTCCCAATATTACAGATTTCTGCGTTCACTTAGAAAAATGTCCACTAGGAAGAACAACATTAAAAACCAACCAGGCTCCCCGTCCCCAAGAGCTCCCAGGGATTAATCACCAACTAAAGAGTACACACACATGGAGGGACCCATGCCCCCAGCTGGATATATAGTAGAGGATTGCCTTATCTGGCATCAATGGGAGGGAGGGCCTTGGTCCTGTGAAGGGCCAATGCCCCAGCATAGGGGAAAGTGAGGGTGATGAGGTGGGAGTGGGTGGGGGGGGGAGCACCGTCATAGAAGTAAGGGGGAGGGGAGATGGGATAGGAGGTTTGCAGAGGGGAAACCGGGAAGGGGGATAACATTTGAAATGTAATAAATTTGAAATGTAAATAAATAAAATGACCAATAAAAAAATAAAAAACAAACAAACAAAAAGAAAAATGTGTGTGTAAAAAGAAAAACGTGTGTAAGCCAGCCCACAGACACATGCTGATTCCCTCATGACTATGCACATATATAAGTTCATTCATTCACTCATGTGTTTCCTGGAATCCATATGTGCTGCGGTAAAAGTTCAAATTTTCCTTAACATGATGTTGTGGGCAACATTCCATCTTAGGCCCTAAGGATGTGCCTCACTTTCTCTAGTGACTGCTCTGACCTCTTTGGGTAGATAGTGTTTGGGGATAGGAATACTTAAAAGTGTTTTTAATCTACACACAATTTTTATACATATTTGTGGAGTATAGTATGGCATTTAAATACACATATACAATCTAAAATGGCATCTGTGGAACAGGCATATCATTTTTCTCTGTATACCGTACCTATGGCAGAAACCAACTTGCAAACCAGAGGAACATAGGCAGGCATACTTAGCTTGCTGTTTTGCTGAGGACCCTGGTACCAATTCTAACGAGGATGCCTGTCTTCCCATATCGTCTCAGAGTTGAGGGTTGCCAAACTTCTTAGTCTTTGCTAGTGTGTGGTGAGTGATAATGGCTAGCTCCAAACTGACATTAGATGTTGGTATTTCCAGGAACTATTTTTTGTTGTTTATTATTGTTACTTTGTTAGTAAGTCACACATGCATGCATACATATGTGGCATGACAGAATCTGGATGTGTTTGTGTGGATTCTCACAATCTGAATATTTTTAGAAGAAAACTTAGAAAATTCAGCTGAGCGCAGCTGTGCTCTCCATGGTTACTGTGGCTGACATTTGTCTTGTCCTGATGCTTATCAGCCTTTGGAGTGTGAGGAGAAAGGTTTCTCTTGCTTTTGTGGATCTTCTTGAATCAAGGCTTCCAGTTTTCTTGAGGAGTGCCTCAGTGTGGCCCTGAAGAGATCCTGAAGTTGTAATGGGCAGTTGTTCTAGAGTCAGGCTTTTGGCATTGTTGACTGGTGTTGACTTTGGGGGACTAGTTTTTACCCATGAGCCTCTGCTTCTCACTCTGTAAAGGGGATAATACCTCTCTTTAAACTGTCAGGAAGTTCAGGTGAAAAGAGTCCCCTGCCCTGTGCAAGACACTGGTGAATGCAACTGATCTAGAGCTGGAAGCAAACTTCAGCAGGGTGAAGAAGATCTGCTCCTCTGAGGGGCTCTCAAGGCTGTTTAGTCTCAAGGGTCTGAGTCTTTTCTTTGTTATAGTCATCCTGGCATTTATAAACTTCGGGGGACTTTACAAATACCTTGGGTTGCTATTTGAACACTTACTATTGGGCCCCTTGGCTGAAGAAACTGATGGGTAGTCAAGGTCGACTTAAGGAATCAACCAATGGTAATACTTGTTATGTTGTGGAATGTTCAGCCTAGCCTAATTCAGGGGGAAACTTGAAGGCAGAAGGCAAAACTTTCTAGAAGAATGGGAAGTTACCATCGATTTTAAGTATGACTGTGTATTGCTGCCCCTGCCCACTCTTATTGCTATGTTGATACTTGTAAGCTGGCATGTGAGTAACCTGTGAAAACACACTTAAACCAACTTAGGCTACATATCGAGACTAAGTGCTTTTCAAGAAGGGGCTGTTTTTGCCTTTTCTCCCTGGCAAATTTAGAAATATCTGCATACACTTTTGTTATTGAAATAGTTGGGGGACTGTTACTGGCACCTGCTAGGTTAGAGACTGGGATTTGCTAAACTTCTGGTGATTGGCACAGCTCCTCCCAGAACACAATCTGTTCAAATGTCAGCTCCATCTGGAAAGCCCCGAAAGAGGACAGGAGTGATTATGAATTGAAGGTAAGGAACCTGGCGATGGGCGAGTGTTTGGATGTATCCAGTTGATGGTGCCACACATTGAAAAACCCATCCAAAAGGAACTTCTTTGGGGCTTTGAGATGGTCCCTGGCTTTGCAGAGTGCTGATGTGGAAAAGATTTAAACCCATTTGATTTGGGCTGTAACTTGGAGACAGCTGAGATTTTGCCGCTTGGAGCATATGGCTCTGTGTTCTCTGGCATTAGGTCGGTTTTGTTTGCTCAGAGCTGAGGACAGAGCCCGGCCCCTTACTCATGCCAGGCAAGGGCTCACACTGAGCCTGACCACCTCTCCCCTCCCCCGTCTTGTTGTTTTTATAATGAAAATAATGAATACATATGATCTCAACTTTCTTATCTATAATGCATTGCTCTTGCTGCTCTGAGATCTTGTGGGTTTTCTAGGATTTTAAAATTTGATTGGTAAGCCATAGATTCTTTTTCTTAATAAAGCCTTACCAAGCCTTTGCCTGTATAAAGTTCATGAAAATAGGATGATTCTGGTTAAAGTAAAGGCATGAGGCTAGACACTGCTTTTAGAGGGCTAGCTTACTCCTCATTAGTCCTTGGTGTATGACTAAAACTCCAGGGCTGTGTTGGAGCCAGTCTGACCACCATATTTCTAATCAGCTCCCTTTGAAGCCAGGACCTCTACCTGAGAGAGGGACATGGCAACTATCTATCAAGCGTGGCAGGGTACAGTGTGGACTGTATCTTCATCTACTTATTTTTTCTTTCATCGCCAAGTCTGCAAGAGCTAAGTCACATAAGGTGATGGATTTGCTTTGAGTGGATTGGAGTAAGGAAACTGAGCCTAGAGGGAAATGCGGAGCCCAAGAATAGCCAATGAGTAGTTATAAAGCACACACACCATGCTCCGGAGTGACTCAGTAGGCAGAGCCAGTCTTTCCAGGCTGGGCTGTACCTGGGCTGAGAGTGAAGTGTTCCTGACAAAGTTGGAACGAATGTTTTATTTTAAAAGGAAGGAATAGAATGGTGAGACAGAAGAAGCAGCTAAAGAACCACTGCGTCTTTCTCATGTCTTGGTCATTCATCTTTGCGTGCAAGTAACGAGGATCTGAATTGTCTTATTTCTTTTTTGGTTTATTAGATTATCTTATTTATTTACATTCCAAATGTTACCCCCTTTCCTGGTCCCCCCATCCAAGAGTTCTTCACCCCATCACCCCTCCCCTTTGCCTCTGAGAGAGTGAGGGTGCTCCCTCATTCCACCCCCCCACACACACACACAACACCTCAGCATCCCCCTTGCTTGGGGCATCAAGTATCTATAGGATTGGGCACATCCTCTCCCACTGAGACCAGACAAGGCAGTGCTCTGCTACATAGGTGTGAGGGCCCACAGACTAGCTCATGTATACTCTTTGGTTGGTGTCTTAGTTTCTGGGAGCTCTGAGGGGTCTGGGTTAGTTGATACTGTTGTTCTTCCTATGGGGTTGCCCTCCTCTTCAGCTCCTTCAGTCCTTCCCCTAACTCTTCCATAGGGGTCCATGACCTCAGTCTAATGGTTTGCTGTAAGTATCTGCATCTGTCTTAATCAGCTGCTGGTAGAGCCTCTCCGAGGACAGCCATGCTAGGCTCCCGTCTGCAAGCACAACATGGCATTAGTAATAGTGTCAGGGTTTGATGCCTGCCCATGGGATGGATCTCAAGTTGGGCCAGTCACTGAATGGCCTTTCCTTCAGTCTCTGTTCCATTTTTGTCCCTGCATTTCTTTTAGACAGGAACAATTCTTCACCAAGCATTTTGAAGATAGGTAGGTGGTCCCTTCCCTCCACTGGGGAACCTGTTCCCTCCACTGGGGAACCTGTCTATCTACTGAAGGCGGCCTCTTCAATTGTCTTATTTCTAAACCAAAGAATGGGTGATGTGGTAAAGGCCCACAGGACAGTGAGAGCATGGCCTCAGATAGACCCAAGGGCAGAGCTAAGAGCCTGCTAGCAGTGCCTCTCTCTCCTCATGTTTGCTTCATCCTCTGTTCTTTCTTTCTCTCTATAGACAAACTTCTTTTTTCTTCTCTGTGTATTTGACTACTCCAAAGATCCCTAGTTTGTATGTTGCAACCAGTCCTCCCTGGTCATCTGTCTGTCCCAGGAGGAAGAGATCTGATGGGCTTTAACCATTTGTATATTTATTACTCAGTAGCTATAGTCCTAGAAACAGGTCCCTATGTTTATAGGTGAAAACAGGATTATATGTAAAATTGCTTCTTCCATTTAGAAAGTGGGACTAGGAACACTATCTATCTATTTCCTAAGACTTAAACAATTTTTCCATTGCTTCCTTCATTTCTGTCTTCCCTGTTTGATGCCACAAGGTCAACTATAGCCCCAAGGAAGGTCAGCACTCAGGCTTGAATCTGCTTACTTCTCTCCCTACAGAGAGAACAGGCAGGCAGTTTCTGTCACCACAGAATTACTTGTGTGTGTGTGTGTGTGTGTGTGCGCGCGCGCATGTGCGTTGCGTTGGATACTCTCTAAGCTGCGTTCTAACTCTTATATCAAGGGAGGGTTTATTGTCATCCCGTTCTGTTGGGGCTGGCTATATGTAATTCATTGCAGAATTACTTATAATAGGAAAATCTTCCAGAATGGTCTAACATTTCTCCAATAGGAGAGTGATTAAGAAAATAAGATATACCTATAGAGTTTTATTAAATAGTCATTACAATAATTACCAAAGGAAGTTATAGCTAATAATATCTCCAAAGAGAATAAAAAAGAAATAAATAATATACATTAAATCCAACCCCACACACATACACTTAGAAAAACATCATTGTGAAGATACATGTCTTATTAAAAAATGGAGAAAGTAGATCAAAATATTACAAAAGAATATTTCAGTAGTAGGCTACCAGTAAGTCCAACTTTTTGTATGTGTCCTACTTAAATTTCAACAATGAATTTATATCGTATAGTGCTTTGTTTTCTATACTTGGTTGTGTAACCGACATTGTATTGAGATAGTTATACATTCACTTTGCAGTTCTGTAGAACAATGCAGAGAGATGCCTGCCAACCTTGCCTGTTCCTCTCAGTTATCCTATTTTATGAATCTACTTGTAACACCACATTCAGGACATTGACACTACTCTGTTTGGCATCAGAGTCCCCTGGTTTTCCTTGATTTGAATGTATGTTTTTATGTCCTATGTCTCATTTGAGATTTACAAATTCTGCCACCACAATCAATATCGAACACTTTCAAAACCACAAGAAACCCCGACTTGCTCCTTTATAGCCATATCCATACCTCCCATGATTCTTTAATGTATTATTTATCGTTAATTCGAATGGATCCGCACTAGCTTTATTTAGCTTTTCATCTGAAGCCAAAATTCTAGAACCTTAAGTAGGAAAAAGTTGTGAAATCTCAGTGGTCTATTTAAAATGGGAAAATTTTCATGTGGGAAGACGATTTATGATCACCCACCATTGCCTAGAAACACCACCAGCCGAAGGCTTCTCCTGACTCCTCCCCTAGACACTCTTATCTGGTCCTGTCACTCTAGGACAGGTGTCTTGCTTATACTCCATATCTTCTTTATTCAAGTACACTCTGTCACTGAACTCCATTTCTAGCTGCCCCTGACTGCTCTTCTAATGATAGCATGTTTGTGGTGAGGTCTGACTTATTCCAGCTACAGTTGCACTTAGTTTGCCGGGATCCCAGCTCTCTCCCTGCTCCTACATCTATCAGAGCACCTGAATCTTCTTTTGTTTCTTCCACTGTGAAGGTAGTAAGACAATGACAAGTGCTTTCAGTAACTCTTAGGCTGCGCTGTGCTGTGTGCTTGACATTGTACTTCATTATCCCCAGTTTTAAAATGAGAAAACGAAGGCTGAAAAACAAAACAAAATAAAACAAAATACCAGGTGAGCACAGGCATGTAACTAGGCAACTGTCAGATCCAAGTTCAGCAATGCTAATCCCTAGCTACTGTCCTTCCTGCAAAAAGGAGCCGAGTTCTGTGGAAATGCCATGGATTTCTAATATTCAACACTGGCTCTGTGGACCTGAATCCACATGCAGCTCCGGCCTCAGCCTGATTTGAAGAAGGTCATTCATTGCCTTGGATATGTAGTGGCATTTGCCCCTTCACACACTCACCGTTATCCATGCAGGTTGTTCTAGTCTTTGCCAAAACAAATTTCTCTGAATCTATAGATCCTATAGCTCCTTCCTGTTGTAGCTAGAGGATTGTTTTACCTCCTTGTTTTACCTATTTATTTCGGATGAGGAAATTTGAGTACAGAGAGGAACCCCGTTCAACTTACCACCCTTGGGTGACTTGCAACCTTATCGTGTCTTCCTGGTTTACCTCTCCCATCTCTCCAGTTCTCTCCTGTGACGTGGGCTTTCTTGACCTTTCGTCACTCTTGTCGTTCTGTGGACACTTTCCAGCCTTTGGGTCTGACCTCAATTGTCTAAATTTGGGTCGGTTTACTGGAGTCCTAAAGAAATTCTACATGAAATGTGAGATCCTACTGTGTGCCAAGGCAGTGCCACAACCCCTTCTCCACATTGTCTAATATGGGTCTGACAGCCCATAGCAAAAATCATCCCGATTGTAGCTTGAACCAGAGTAAGTTTATTTCTTTCTTATGTAAATGTCTGATCTAAACGGCTGCCCTACCCTGTGACGCAGGAAGGGTCCCAAGGGTGAGACTCTTGTCTCATTTTTTGACCCAGAGGCTGTCACTTTCACCATCTTTACTTAGGTTGGGCCGCCAAAGTGTTTGTATTTAGATAGTGTGAAGACAAATGGGGGATGGTACACCCCCTCTCACCTGGAAACCAGTTTGCAGATTGAAGACTTACATTCCATTGGTCAAAATGTAATTGGCCACAGTGAGCGGAAGGGAACTCTGGGAAATGTAGTCTTTTATTGCAGGAAGCCACCTAACAAGAATGGATTTGGGTTAGAAGTCTCTGCTTTATCCTTTTCATGCCAGTTCTGGGAACACAGGCCCTGGTTGATTGATAGAAGAACTCAATTCCCAGGCTTATGGAGTTCTAGAAAAAGTGCAAAAGGGCCTTGTAGAAAATGTCAGGATTCCACAAAGGATTAGAATTCAGAATAATTTGTGAGGAGGTTGGAATGTTAAGAACACCTATCATTTATTTGGGACTTACTATTTATTTGCTGGGGTTTCTTTAATATTTAAGATGCATTATTTATTTTTTAGGGAAATCCTAGAGGGTAGTTGCCATTTTAACCCTCAACTTACAGACCAAATTTTCATGAGAGATGAAGTACATTTCCAAGGTCACTAATGAGGGACATGAGGAAACACCTGTGTATTTATTAAGGGAGCCTGAGGTCACTGCCCACTTACTTTGATGCCAGACAATTCAGAATTATTGCTCATTAACACTTCAGAAAGCCTTCTTCTGCTCCCACAATAGTTAGACCCTTCCAATTACAATTTGACCAGGAGGTGTTGTTTAAATAGTTCATGAGCCCAAGGTCATGTCTTCTGCTCTGTTTGCTGAGTGTGAGCTCAGATGAAAAGAAATAAGACCAAATGGACAAAAGGGTGTGTTATCCTTCTGTTCCACTTATATACAGGTTCCTTGGATATTTATCCGTAACAATGTTTTGAATTATATTTTACTTATGTGTAGGGTCTGGTGTGTGTGTGTGTGTGTGTGTGTGTGTGTGTGTGTGTGTACATGTCCATGGCATGTATATGGAGGTATGGAGGTCAGAGAACAACTTTTAGAAGCTGGTTCTTTCCTTCCATCATGTGATTTCTGGAGGGGTAGAACTCAAGTTGTCAAATTTGATAACAAGCACTTTTACCCACTAAGCCATCTTGAGAGCTTGAGATCTTCCTTTTTGTGTGTGTGAGAAAAACTGAGCCCCAGGTATTTCATAGTTAAATGAAGTAGAATTGGGATTTGGCCACATGTTGGTGTGATACCAAGTTGGAAGTCATAGTTTGCTGGTTGCCTCATGTCCATTATGTTAGTGGGGATAGCTTTATGAGGACTCTCAGTGTATCCTGGGACCAGGTACCAGGCCCGTTGCTGGAAGATCATAGACTCTGATTATTCATAGTGTTTTATTTGATGAGAGCTTTGCTTTTTAAATTTTGTGCCCTTTTTTTTTAACCAGCATGGTAGATGGGTTATGAATCTAATATCAAGAATGGGGAACTCTATGAAGAAAACATACCTCTATGTAAACTGGCTTTTCCAACCCAAATCAGGATTAGGTAGTCCTCAGAAGGGGTACTGAAAAGCTAGATGTTGCAGAATAACAAACGCCCAGGTAACTGGTGTGTGTGTGTGTGTAGCATTGCCCTTTGGGAGTGGTGACATTTACAGGGGATCTGCTGTAGGTCAGGAAGGATTTGACCATGCAAAAAGCCAAAAGAGGTCACGGAAAGGAATAGCAAACAGAATCCTAGGAGATGGGAAGGAGACAAGTAACTCAGTGCGAGTTTGAGACTTGGATTTTAGAGCTCATTTGTTACAGAACAGGAGCTGAGTTACCTTACCAACTGCCATTACCCACAGCACCCTCCACTTCCGAGCATCAGTGACTGTTTTGGGCAAGCCTCAACAAAACTGAGAGTCAATGCTACAACACTTGTCAACTTCTACTTTGGAACTATTTGGAAGAATGGTCCCGCGCTGTCTTGATGAAGCGCTGTTCTCTTTCACTTAATTACCTTCACCTGGAGGTGGTTAACTCAACAGTGTTTCTTTGGGGATTCTTTTTGGGGGCTGTGGGGTCTCTGAGTATAAGAAAACTGTGTGGTGTTTTCAATATTGGTAATGTTTTGTAAAAATATTTGGATTCTTGTTTCCGTGTAAATGCCATTCAAAGAGTTAATGGGTTGGAAATCAAACGATCCCATCAGAATTCTAAACCTAGAATCTATAGCAAACTCAGAGTGTTCTGTTGACAGAGGAGCTGAGCTGTTCTGAAAACAAGAGAGGATTCTTTCATTTACAATGCTGCAGCCTCACAGATGTGCGTGGCTGGCTGTTGGCCATCAATAACTAGCAGATTGGGACATTGTTTCAGTTTGGGCACTTGGATTTTTTAATCTAATGTTAATTCAGCTGTTCTTATTAAGGATTTTAACAAGCCAACAAGCTCTTTAAAAACAAGCAAAAGAACCCAAGCCTAAAATCAATAGTAGGAATTTAAAAGTACATTCTGCACTTGTTCCACACAAGGGCTCAGTAGAGAGCCTTTTGATGTGTTCCTCAGGACAATGAAAATACCAGCTGGGTAGAATGAAAAGGATCTCAGGTAGAATGCTGAAGCTCCAGAGACCATTGTCTTCTCATTGCATTACTATTTGGCAGTGACCACAATAAAACACCCAGGTCTTGGTTTTTTTTTTTAGTTTATAAAACAATGGACATCATTTCCCATCAATTTTCTAGCTGATTCATGAGCAGTATACGACTATGTTCTTTTGACGAGGAGATCAGGTTCCCAAGGGTTGCCCAAGGTCATCATATAGCAGATGATGCAGTTAATAGTCCCACCCACATGTCACTGTGCAGGTGGTAGGTACTACTGAGAAACAGAGCAGTGTTGTGACGTGGTCAGAACAATGCCTTAGGGCCATTTCCTCTGTGGATATTATTTTAAACATTCAAAGGGGGGGGGGACGCAAATTTTGTTCCATCTTCAGCCTTTTCAGAATGTCCCACAAACCAGAACATCTTTGGACTATTTGATGTTTCCCTTCCATCTTCTTCTGTCTCTAGTGTTCTCTTGTGCCTGATTCTATCATGTCGAAAGGCAGAGCCTAGAAAATAATTGTGGATTGTTTGCTATGACCTTTTAAAACGAGAAGCGTCCTTATGAAGAGAAATAGTCAAAACCATTATACAAAATCACCAAGTCACCCTATCAACACGATTTCGCAGACAACATACTTGAGAGAAATGTGGTATTTTGTTATTAGGATATGTAACTATCACTTCTTTGGAGAACACAATAGTGAAACCATGTCAAAAGAAAAGGAAATTTCCAGAACACTACTATACCCACAAAATATTTAAGGCAGACATGAAGACTGTAAACATTAGATATAACCACATTTGACAGTGGAACTTGAACACAGGCTACAAACCCCTCTAAGCTTGACGGCCTCTTGCAAGGTGGCAGAGTGTGTTCATTTTTACCTTTTCTGGGCAAAGCACAGAATATAAGGTACACTATATGCATAACCATCACTGCAGAAGATGCTGCAAGATGCCCCTGCCACTGTGGAGAACACGAGCAAGTGAAAGGATCTAGCTCAGTGGTTCTCACCTTTCCTAATGCTGCGACCCTTTAATACAGTTTCTCATGTTATGATGACCCCAACCGTAAGATTACTTTGTTACTACTTCATAAGTGTAATTTTTCTACTGTTATGAATCGTAATGTAAATATCTGATATGCAGGACAACTGATATGTGACCCCTATGAAAGGGTCATTTAACCCCCAAAGTGACCTATAGGCTGAGAGCTGCTGTTCTAGGAGAAAGGGAGAGCATGGGCTAAGGGGACAATTCCATGTGGTTTCCTGGAAGAGCAAAGGGCTAAAGGAGGATAAGCCCATGAATTTCCTGGGAAGAGATTGGTGAAATAAGATGTGTGATGTGCATGACTGCAGCCTCCATGTGGAGGGGTCCAGGGCAAGCAAGCTACAGAGGCCAGATAGCTGGTTAGTCAGAGCTTAGGGATTGAACTGGCAGAGACTAAGACTCTAGTTGGAATGGGTTGGTACAGCTGGAATGGCCTAGACTGATATACTGGTTAGCGGTTGGGTCTATAAACATAGAGACGGCTTGAGATAGGGGACTAAGTGGTGGGAGGTGTCGAGAGAGGGAAAGGGCCTGGGTGGGCCTTCTAGCTACTAGTGCGTATGTAGCATACAAGAGAGAGGTGAGTTGGGATTTGGATTTTCTGTGAACATGGGATGGGAAACTAATTCTTGGGTTTCCTCGTATTTTCCTAGTCTTGTCCCATAGCCTTATCTGCTATAGGATTACTGTTTAATTAGAGGGCTTAATTAAAAAATATTAGCTGGGCAGTGGTGGTGCACATCTTTAATCCCAGCACTTGGGAGGCAGAGGCAGGCAGATTTCTGAGGTTGAGGCCAGCCTGGTCTACAGAGTGAGTTCCAGGACAGCCAGGGCTATACAGAGAAACCCTGTCTCGAAAAACCAACCAACCAACCAACCAACCAAACAAACAAACAAACAAAAAAACCAAAAAACCCCATTATTAGCATATATTAGTTATATATATTGGATTCCATCAGGACATTTCAAACATGTATATAATGTGCTTTAATCTTGTTCACCCCATTGTCCCTTTCTTGTGTTCCCAGTTCCTGGTATTCCCCTTCTTCCCACTCTTCTTCCCATTGTCATTTTTTCTTTTCTTTTTTTCTCCCCCCTTTCTCTTGATCTCTGCTCCCTCCTCCCCCCTCTGCACTCTCCCCCACAGGGGTTATATCTCAGGAGCCCCTTATCAGTGGCCATACAACTGAAGAAAATGTCTCTCCCTATCATTCGTTGTGCTATACCCTCAGGGAGTGATGAGTCCTCCTGATCCCCTTTCCCTCTGACAGAATGTTGGCAAACCCAGTCTTGTGCAGATCTTGTGCTGATATCAGAATGCATTGGCTACATCACGCCCTGAAGAAAGCCTTCCACAACACTCCACCCCTCCCACTTTTCACATTCTTTCGGCCTCCTCTTCTGTGATAGTGTCTGAGCCATGGAAGGGGTTATACAGATTCAGTTTAGCTTTCAACAATCAGTTACTCTCAGCACTTTGATCAGTTATGAGTCTCTGCTATAACTGCTGTCCACTGCAAAAAAAAAAAAAAGAGCCTCTGACCGAAGCTGGCAACTGCACTATGAGCATGTACAAAAATATTCCTAAGATAGTTGGACAGACTCATCTTGTCTAGTAGACAAAACAGCAGTAGCAGGTTCTCCCTCAGGTCTGTGACTTTCCCAGCCAGCTGCTTCTGATGAAGCTTACTGTACCAGATGTGTTTTCTGTCCTGCTGAGCAGGTCTCAAATCCATTCCAAAGGCATTTGCTTGCCCCCATAGCACCCTTACCAGTATTATACCAGCAGGTCTTCTTTCATAGCTGGTCAGCATTTCACCTTATGTAATCTACAAGGAAGCAAGATTGGAAAGATTTTTCCTTCAGCAGTCTGTATAGCTATTTCTGGTGCTAGTCAGCAGGCAGGGAGCTTCTAGCTCAGTTTCAGCTTGATTTTTCTTTTTTTCCTATGTCTTGGAACCAACCAGTGTCTTTAGCAACAGCCTTACCAGTCTAGTGGGCAGCCAGTAGCAGTGGCAATAGCTCGCATTGTTGTGAGGACTTCAGGACCCTCTTGGACCAATAGTCCATGGGGATGTGGCTCACTCCTACTCAAGAGCAAATCTTTAGTTCTCAAACACATTCTTTCCTAAGAATCACTCCCACTTTTGCACTGGCCTGTGTCATGTCCCTTGGAGATTGTCTTAAGGCAATTGCTATAGAAAGACCCATCCCACTGTGGGTGGCTTTGCTCCCTAGGCAGGGGTGGGGGTCCTGAACTGTAAGGGTGAAGCTGAGCAGTAAGCAAGCAAGTGGGCATGTTTTCATTCATACCTCTCTGCTCTTGACTATGAAAGGGATGTGACCAGCTCTCAAGCTCTTTCTGCTGTGACTTCCACAATTGTGAGCTAAAATAAACCTTGTCTCCCCCAGGCTGTTGTTTGTTGTTTTTTTTTTTTATCCCAGCAACAAAGCTAGATCAGACGGGATACTTCAATAAGGAGGAATTCTTCCTCATCAGATATTTGAGCAGTTTATTTAGCAAAATCATAAAATTAGTGAGGGAAAAGCTTGACTTTTTTTTTACATCTTCAAAATTAATAAAACAAAACAAAACAAAACAAAACCACAGATTCCCTTGTCTTTTCCAACAGTGACTGAGAGTTTCTTTATCTTACTATTATTATGGACCCATGTTTTAAAACACAACACCTGTCTTATTCAACCTCAGTTAGCACTTTATTGATACTTAAAAGGACTCCTCCTTGGACAGTGGGAGCCTTTTCTGTTGGCTCCTAGCTCCACTGCAGTGTTCCCTGATCTCTGTTCCATGTCTCTGAGGATCAACCATGTTTTCAAAGAGCCCTTGTTCCTTTTAGAGGGAGGTGGAGTTTTGAAGTCACAGTCTCCACAGAGGGATGCTCACCGCTCCTGGGCAGCAGTATCTAGGCTTTTTAGGGGACAGCACTACAAATAACTTTCTAAAAGATGAAATACCTCATAGATTTCTAATGAGATAGTTTTCTTTTATGCCTCATATCCCAAATCTTAATTATAGCTATATAATTACTTATTTTTTTTTACACAATAATACACAGCTATAGAATACAGTAGCAGTTCAACTCAAGATCGTCTAAAGTGCTTCATATTCTTTGCGAGGGGTCAATGGATTTCACTTCAGCAAATTATTTAATCCAGACATTTGAGATTGTTTCTCTGCAAGGTTATATCATGCATATGTACTTACTGAGTTCTTTTGTTTTGAGGAATTGCTTTAAAACTTACACTTACAATGATGTAGAATGATGACTATATGAATTTCCAGATTATACTTTGTATAACAATTGTATTAAAAGAAACCTGGCTTGTAGCTGTCTCCCTACCCTGCTCCCTGTCTTCTAGATGACTCCTTTTAGTTAGAGTATGTCTTTTCACTGTGTAAACACGCCAGCTCCCATCTCCTTGCTTCCTTGTAGATAATGGAGAAGTCTGTAGAGAGTTGGGTTGTGACTAGCACTTCAGGGTGAAACAGGCAGTATTTTCTGAAATGTTGGATACAAGGTATGAGAATAGGATCAAGGTTGATACCTAGCAGTGTGCTCTGATAGATTGAGAGAATGGAGCCACCTGGCCCGACTCTCCATCCTTGAACTCTCTAGTCAGCTGCCCTTGTCCCCAGATGCCCTCTGCTGCACTCCTCCGATACCCTGTGCACAAGCACTGTCCTTCCTAAATGGCGTAGGCATCTTTTTTGTTTATGCTTCTCAGTGAATAGATTATGTAAAGCTTGAGGGCAGCAACCATGCCTTCTCCTTCTGTTTTCCCACTGCCTTCCACAGAGTCTCCACACTGGAGGGGCTCAGTGATACACACAAATAAATAACAGGCAGCTCCAACAGTGGGTTCTTCTTTTCCTATGTTTGTATGTGCATGTGTGTGTAGGTGCACACTTATGTAAGCACACACGTGTGCAGGTGCATGTGCACATGGTTACAGAGGCCGATGGTCCACCTTGGATCCCATTCTTCAGGAAACAACCCACTTGTTTTTTGAGACAGGGTCTCTCATTAGGTTGGTGCTCATTCAGTAGGCTGGTCTCCTGTTTCCATCTCCCTAGAACTGGTATTACATGACTGTGTTGCTAACATGACTTTTGTTATATGGGTTCTGAGGATAGAACTCAGCGCTCAGGTCTTCATGATGTACAGCAATTACTTAGCCACTGAGCTGCCTTCCCAGCCCAGCACTGGTTTCATTGCCATGTACTTATCTGATTCTCAGAATAGCTCCTGGAGGTAGATGGTGTGTTATCCCATCTTTCAGGTCATATAATTTCAGCCCAGAAAGGTTTACCCAGTTTATCTAAAGAAAGGGCTAGCTGAAATGAGAAACGGACATATGCCCCCATCCCTAACTGACAAGCAATCTCCAATTAATAACCACTTAATTACTAAGGGTAAGCCACATGCCCAGTCAGAGATGGCCTGCAGAAAATGAACCCAAATGCATAGTTGGAGGCTCCTTGCCTCATAATGTCATGTCAGGACTTTATCCTTAGACAAAAGTGTGTGTGTGTGTGTGTGTGTGTGTGTGTGTTATTTTCTTTTACCCTACTGGCCCTTTTTATATGTCCTTCCAGGTTTGTGTTCTTATGGGATTTTTTTTTTTTTTTT
>NW_022196900.1:60818989-60825790 GCF_008632895.1 Mastomys coucha
TCGAACTCAGAAATCCACCTGCCTCTGTCTCCCAAGTGCTGGGATTAAAGGCATGTGCCACTACTGCCTGGTGCTTATGGGATTCTTGAATGTAAGAACTAGTGGGTCTCTGTTTCTCATGCCTTTCTTGGGGCTTTTTTCCTTTTGTTTGTTTTGTCTAATTCCGATGTGTTAGATTTTGTTTTTTTTTTTTCTTATTTCATTACTATTATTATCCCTTAGAAGCCTGTTTGTTTTCTAAAAAGAGATGGAAAGGGGGTGGGGGGTGGGAGGGGGTAGGGAGGAACTGGGAGGAGTAGAGGGAGGGAAAACCATAATCAGGATATATTATTCGAGGGAAAAAAAAACCCATTGCAACAAGAAGAAAAGGAGGAGGGGGGAAGAGGAGGAGGAGGAGAAGAAGAAGAGGAACAACAAACAGCTACAAAGTTCTGAGTCAGATCTGGACACACACTGCCCGACCCGAGGCTGGCCAGCCCGGACTGCTTCCATCGCTCCCATTCACATGGGGTGGAGCAGAGTACATTTGCCTGTCTGACTGCTGTGCACACACTTTGCATTTGGCACTGTGTTCCTCCCATCCATCTTCCAGGAGTTATAGGCAAGATGTTTGTGGTTAAAGGTTGCAAGCAGGGCCATTGGGCAGAGGTCAGTCAGCAGGCAGTCAGCTGAGGTCAATGCAGAGAGAGGACAGAAGGCCACTTGCAGCTGGCCACCCGTTATATAAAGGTCATCACCAGGACCTCCCTAGCAGAGAGAACAAAACCCATGATGGAGTCATGAATGTTCTTGTTCTACAGACAATGCTGCCATTAGTGGCAAGTCAAAACAACACCACATGCATTTCAGTGATGTTTCTATCCATACTTTCTGTGTAGTTCAGTCACATTTTCCTTGGGCTATATAGTCTGAGGCTCACAGGTTTACTAGGTGTTAGGGGAATCTTGGTATTCAGAGTCATTTGCCTCAGGGCACCCTGGTATTTGGGATTTGGATCTGTGCATTACCCTCATGAGTCAGAGTGCAGATACCCACAGAGTCTGGACTCAGGCCTGGGAAGGGTGGGCGTCTAATGTGGAAGTGTTGGAAGGAAGGCTGGTGCTGTAATATTGTGCTGGCCCTGTGCTTGGTGAGGCCAGATTTCTATCAGAATAGTGATGGTGGCTGGTAATAGGTTTTCTCTGCCGAGGAAATAAGCCAATTCAAGCCAAATTACAAAGTATATAAAGATATAAAGGCAAGTTTATTGAGGGCAGCTCTTGGGCAGGTTCACTGATATCACACGAGGAGGTCAGGGAAGTTGACATGCAGACAGGGAGACAGAGGAGAGGAGAGAAAGAAAGAAAGAATATGTACATGCTGGGGGAGAGAAATGCAGAGAGGGAGGGAGAGGAGGAGGAGGGAGAGGGAAAGGGAGAGAGAGAGAGAGAGAGAGAGAGAGACAGAGAGAGAGAGAGACAGAGAGAGAGAGAGAGACAGAGAGAGAGAGAGAGAGAGACAGACAGACAGACAGATAGACACAGAGAGAGAGAATGAGCAAAATGTCTGGATTGTATAGGGAAGAGCCTCTCTGGAGCCCAGCCCTTGGTCTGGAATGTTCAGGGACTGTAATAGGGACAGAGGGATGCTGGAGAACCTGGAGGCCAGGTCTCATTTGGTATGTTAGATGGATACCTCAGCTCCTTGTCCAGGCTCCAAAAACCAACAGCTGGTGAAGGGAAGGATGGACACCTTGCCATGCAGCCATTTCTGCTATGTGATTCATCTTGTGCAGTCTTCTCTGCATCTGTCCAACATAGCGGATGGCTATGGTGAGGCCTGCTCACTTCCTTCTGCCAAACTGTATGATAGCAAAAGTGTGCGGCTTTAGAGATGGGCAGACCTGGATCTGTTCTGACCTTGTATTTCTTAGATGTGCAGCCTTTATCTAATTATTTAACTTTACTAAACCTCAATTTCCACCTCACATATCAGATGTGAGATCTGCCTTGGCAGAATGTTGTAGGGATTAAATGTGATTTAATGAACGTGGCAGATGGAAAGTGCTGAGTAAATGGGAAGTTCTCTGTCTCTCTGGTTCCCGATGGACCTTCACTTAGAGCTGGCTCTTCTTGCTAAAGTGAGATGCCAGAGCTGAGGCTGTGTAGCTATGCTTCCCTGGTTATCAGCAGCAGACGCTGAGCCTCATCTGTAGAGGTTCTAATTCAGAAAACATACCCACACGCACACACACAGACACACATACCATACCACATTATCACATACACAACACACCCTTTATACACACACCATACACACACCACACCCCCTTTACACACACACCACAAGCACACACACACATGCACAAACGCATATACACACATACACACAGCACACACACATACAAACACACACTATTTAGAAACAAAATTTCACTGTGTATCACAGGTTGGTCTTGCACTTACTTTGTAGCCACAATAGAGCCCTTCTGCCTCAGCCTCTTGAATTTTGAGATTATGGGCACCCCCACCCTCATTCTATTTAGCTATGTTTTCTCTGGATATTTGGACACAGTAGCCTGGCTGCATTAAAGTCAGGTCATCTGGAGTCAGATGTGAGATCCTGGCAACTCTTTGCTTTTTTGCTTGCAGGCCTGTTGGCTCAGTCTGACTCTATAGCCCCCCTGAGCTTAGTCTTAACACCTATAAAGAAGGAGTGGTCTGACCTTTGCTGCCAAGCCTTTGAAAGTATAAAGGAAGATGCCATGCATATAGCTTCTTGTCCTACCTGACACATAGCAGGAGTCCAAGGAAGGTTAGCTTCCCAGGGCCACCATGCTTAACTGAATATAGTTATATTCACACATAGGCTTGGTCCAGGCATTGAATGGAACTGATATCTGAATGTAAGGGCTGTGTCACCCACCTTCAGTGTACACAAAGGTTCTGTAGAAACATGGTTTCTTCCTGTTGAAGGACACCGAGCCTTACAAAGTGTCTGGCAACCCACGCTTGCTGTTCTTCACAGGGGACACTGTGCAAGACGGAAAGGCGCAGCTTTCAACCTTGCCTGCTGTCTCTTTTGTACTCAGACCCCTATTGTGGTTGTCAGTGACAGCCTTTGAAATCTCAGAGCCTGTGAATCCTGGTCAGGTTACCTGGGCTCTAAAGGTAACACAGAGGGAGACCAGATTCCTCTAATGACGTAGGATTTTTTTTTTCCAGTCACAGCCACCTTCCTTTAAGATGGCTTTGACCTTGGGTTTGTCAGTGCCCATGTGCTTTTCTCCCTCAAAGGGATTTGACAGTGAGAAGGCACCAAAGCTTGCAGAACGGTTCTGTGGGGAGAGGGGTTGTACACTGCTGCTTGTTCTCTGGGTCCTTGCCGTTACCCACCTCTGAGCTGCTGCCACACTGACAACCTTCATGCTTGCATCTGGTGAATGTAAGACTAAAAGTCTGAATAGATGCTGACCCTAAAGACAATGTATTGTGTGTGTGTGTGTGTGTGTGTGTGTTAGGGGTGGGGAAGTAGGCCTAGGTAGCTCAAAGAAACTCTTGTAGGAAAACCATCCTGCCCTGATCATTCTTCCTTTGTGAATCTGAAAGAGTGTGCATGATTAGACACCCCCCTTCTTCTCCTGCCTATTTAAGTTCTAGCTATAGTTTTCATTAATTTGTGTCTTCCTTCCCAGCCACTGATGCTCATCAGCTCCCCCCATGCTGGGTGTCTGGTCTTGAAAATATTCTGAGATCACTCATGTCAGGCTGTGTCTGCCTTTCTGCTTGCTGGCAGACCTCCTGGGCTTGCCCATTTCCCTTTGCTTTTTAACAAACACACGGGAAGCAGCAATGTCATGAGAAGAGCGCAGGAGTGAGATGTCCTGGAGAACAGGCTGGGGTGTGTGACCTGCGGTTTTTGTTTTATGTCCTGCTTGCAAGGAACTGAATATCTGGGCTCCCTGACCCAAAGCTGTATGTTGAAACCGTTAGACTGTGGTGATGGCCATTTGGAGGCAAATGGACCATGATAACAGAGCTGTGGAATTGGTTTCTCGGGGCCAGAGATGGCTCAGTGGTTAAGAGCACTGGCTGTTCTTCCAAAGATGCTGGGTTCAATTTCCAGCATCTATAGAATGGCTCATAGGCATCTGTAAATCCAGCCTTAGGGGGATCTGATTTTTTTCTTCTGGCCTTTGAGGGAACAGCATGCTTGTGGTGTACAGACATCGGTGAAGGGGAAGTAAACCCCCATATATATAATTTATGAAGATGTGTGTATATGTATTATTATATTACATATAAATATATTGTTTTTAAAGAAAGAGACTCTAGAGGATTCATTCACTATGTGAGGACACAGAGAAAGGTTCCCACTGTCTCTCAATATACTCTCACCCGATCTTAGACTTTCCAGCCTCCAGAACTGAGAGGAATATAATTCTGCTGTTTGTAGGGCCCTGATTTATGGCATTTTGTTATATCAGCTCAGACAGCTTAAGACAGGTCCTCAGTTTGCTCTCCTTTAAGAGGGAATGCTAAAGCTTAAACCTGAAAAATGTCATGAATAATGGATGTAGGCCTGTGGTTGGGATGTACTGAGAATGTGGTTGACAGACAGTGAGCACTATTGTTAGCACACAGTTATACTTCAGTGTGATTGCAGCTGTTTTGGAAATGAATCAAGGGGCTAGGAAGATGGCTGAGTTGATAAAGTGCCTACTATGCAAACAGTAGGAACTGAGTTCACATTTCCAGCTCCTATATAAAAGCCAGTGTCACATGTCTGTAACCCTGGGTTCTAGAAGATGTGGAGACAGGGGAACCCTAGTGCTCACTGGCCAGCCAGCCTAGCCAATCAGCAAGTTTCTAGTAAAATGAGGGATCTTGATTCAAAACACTGAGATGGCTCAGCTGATTATGGTGTTTGTCTCCAAGCCTGAAGACTTGTTTGATCTTCTGGTCCTACATGGCTGCAAGGAGAGAACTGACTCTTATAAGTTGTCCTCTGACCTCTTCATGTGCACTGTAACACAAACATTTCCACCACATATGACTAAATAAATAGATAAATGAATGAATGAATGTAATGAAAATAATTACCAAAAGTAGAGAGTGATTGGGAAAGATGCCCAATGTCACCTCTGGTCTTCAAATGCAGTGCACACAGAAATGTGTGCCACAGAAAAACACACTCATAGAGGAAAGAAAGGAAGAAAGAAAGAAAGAGAAAAAGGAAGAAAGGAAAGGAGAAAGGAAGGAAGGAAAGAAGGAAGAAAAGTGGGTTAGAGCTTTTGGTTTCTTGACAGGTTCAGTTCAGTTCAATTTAATATCCTTCTTTGGACTGCTCATGCCAGGAAGCGTGCTGAGTGCTTTATATCCATCATGGCTTCATTCAGCCCTTCTCGTTTATTCTCAAGTTTGTTGTAAAGCCTTCAACAGAGTCATCTCCATACCTTTGACAGTTTCAAATACTGCCTGTCTCCTTTGAAGGTCACTTTGTCCGTACATCCTCTTAGGGCTTAAAACCACTGAGTCTCCTAGTCTCACCTCTCATGCCTGCAATATGTCCTGTGTAGATAGCATGTTACATACGTGGCTCATCCCTAGGCTCCAGCCTTCCTCCCTTTTACTCTCCTCTCTGTGCTGGTGTGTGCGTCTCTGTCCCCAAACCAGACACAAGCTCACTGGCAGACTTCAGGAAACAGAAGAGATCCTGGGATCAGGTCAGAGGTCAAGCAGAGACAGATGCAGCCTTGAGCTCAAGGAGGAGGGCATGACTGACTTTTCTATTCTATTTGTGGTGTTAATTTTTGGAGGCAGCTGGGTTGCAGCATGTACCAAAAAGGTCACACAGCTCTTTCCTCCATTCCTGATTTTGGTAATGATAGCTGATGATAAAAAAAAGTGATTATGGGCAATAACTTATTGAGCACTGTGTGTGTGTTTTTTATTATTATTAATACCTGTAATCTCAAAGCAGAGGTTCAGGGAGGTTACACATCATATGGTTGAGCATGAAGAAAACAGAATGGCTGAAGTGATGGTGGTGGCCTATTCAGAGTGTGACTTCAGAGTGATCTGATGGTTGGGTAACTAGGATGCCAGGGAAGGATTCAATGACCTGTCTTTCTCTGCAGAGCTCAGTATTGGGCTTTGTTGTCATTGGCACACGTCAGTTATCAGATAGAGGTGAGAAAACAGGCTTCGGAAAATATAATCCAGATGGCGTTGCTATGCCTAGAATTCAATTAAGGCCATGATTTCCAATTAATGGACCTTCATGTCAAGATTGAGGTCACGTCGTTAATCTTGCTTTTATTTTAGGATTTCCACCCTCATGATTTACAGCTAGGCTCAGCCAGCCTTGTCGGGGTTATCCGAGCATAACTAAACAGGGAAGACAGATCAGCTTGCTGTCGGTAGGAGCAGGGAGGGAGACTCCGTTTGGGGGGGCTGGCAGGATGGGGCACCCAGGAGGATTCCTTCTTCATGACCATTTCCTGAGGGTGTGGCCTCCTGCATCCCAGGCGGTGAGGACTGACTGGTCTAGCCAGCACTGCCACACTCACTCGAGCCTCAAGGTACCCTTGGCTGGGTTGTGAATGTTGCAGACAGTGTGCCTTTTATGTGTGACAGATTTACCCTGTGAAGTGCTCCATGGGGGAAGATATCTTAGGATTCCTTTTTGCAATAGTCACACAAAAGACACAGTGGCCTTCCCCTCCCCCACCCCCAAAAGGATGAAGGATGTGGCAGCCTTGTGATGCTTGCCATATCTTCATTTCCTTCCTTTCCTTGTGGTGTTTTGGTTTTCCTTTTT
>NW_022196900.1:60825815-60849664 GCF_008632895.1 Mastomys coucha
TTTTTGTCTTTTACCTGCTACCCTCTTTCCCCACATAGGATTAGGTAGGTAAGCAAGAATTGCATGTGATGCCTTTTAGGTGCCGGTTAGGTTCATATCTATCTTTTCATGACATCCCTAGCATACACATGGCTGGAAGGATGCCATAGGTTTCCAATTTGCAATTGGAAGATCTGAGGTCTAGGCAGATTATAATTTGTCCATCATATAGGTAATAAGGAAGGCGAGCGTTGTTTATCCAGGCCTGTTTGCCCAAAAAGCATCTTTTCCTCTCCCTCCCCTCCCTCCTTTCCCTTCCTTCTCTCCCTTCATCTTACTCAGCACAGAGTCTCACATTCAATTCCTCCACGTTCCCAGCATCCCAAGTGCTTGGCTAACAGCAAGTACTACCTAGCCCAGCTGGCCTAGACCCTCTCTGTCATACTATGCCTATAGCAAATGGCTTTTTCTCTTTTCACGGTTATCAGGGAGCTGCCATTGGAGCTGAGACTCTGGGAGAAGTAGCACGGGAGAATGTCTGTTTTTGAATGGGAGGGGCCTGGAGAGAAGGTAGGAACCACGTGTCTGTGATCCAGCAGGCGAGGGCGTGCCATTGGCTGCTGCGAGTAAAGTTTAAACCTGGCTGGCTGTCTACTCAGTCTCGCTAAGCACAGAAGCGCACCAGCCTGCTCACTGACTGCATTTGCTCAGCGATTAGTGTGTCCACACAGAGGAGATAAGGTTACGTTTATTAGAGGGTTTCCTCAACCACAGGCCTGCTAGAAGCTGGGCCAACAGATCATAGTAGTTTTCTTTGTCATTGAGACCTATGAAATGAAGCAGCAGCCAGCTACCTTAAACTTTTTTAGTTACATTTATTTATGTATGTGTATGTGTGTGGTGGGGTGCATGCCGCGGAGTGCGTGTGGAGGTCACAGGGCAGCTTAAAGTAGAATCAGCTCTCACCCTTTACCATGTGGGTCCCCAGGATGGAACTCTGGTTGTCAGGCTTCATGGCCAGTGCCTTTACCTGCTGTGTAGCCGGTTCTGTTTGTAGTTAAGTAGCAGATTTTCTTCCAAGTGCTTGCTGTGGGTTTTTTTTTTTCCTGTCTGTTGATTCATCTTCTGAACTCTCATTCTGTTTAGTCAGCATGTGGCTGTGTTCTCCAACAACTCACCAATCCTTGCTAAGCATTTTTATGGGTTGTATGAGCTACCACAGACTATTACTGGGTCCTACGTCCACACTTAATTGAGAGAGTTAGCTGCTGAAAACTGCCTTGGAATTTCCTTCAGGTGCCTTGGGGTGGGATTCTGGCTTTTGAAATAAACACTAAAGCAATGAATGGTTCTCACTCTTCCTAATGCTGTGACCTTTTTTTTTTTTTTTTTTTTTTATAAAAGATTTATTTTATTTGTTTTATGTGTATGAGTACATGAGTACACTGTAGCTGTACAGATGGCCGTGAGCTATCATGTGTGGCTGCTCGGAATTGAACTCTGGACCTCTGCCTGCCTTGCTTGCCCCGCCCCTTCCGCCCCAGCTTGCTTGCTAGCTTGGACCCCACTCACTTGCTCCAGCCCGCTTGCTCCAGCGTAATTCACTGTAGCTGTCTTCAGACTCACCAGAAGAAGGCGTCCGATCTCATTATGGGTGGTTGTGAGCCACCATGTGGTTGCTGGGATCTGAACTCAGGACCTTCAGAAGAGCACTCAGTGCTCTTACCCGCTGAGCCATCTCGCCAGCCCCCATGACCTTTTGACTCAATTGCTCATATTGTGGTAACCCCCAACCATATCATTATTTTGTTGCTACTTAACTGTAATTTTGCTACTGTTATGAATGGTAATGTAAATACCTGTATTTTCTGATGGCCTTAGGTGACCCCTGTGAAAGGGTCCTTTGATCCCACAAAGGGATCACGACCCACTGCTGCACCAAAGGATGTGCTATCCCTGGGAAAATCTCCTTGTCAGAAAAACCTACTGTATGAACAGCTCTTTGGAAATCTGCTCATCCTTGTATTTTGCCATTAGTGTGTCAGAGTGAGGACCAAACTCTACAAGCCATTACACAAAGAATTTGGTAAAAATTTCACACTTTTTAGCTTGACCTCCAAGCCCTCTGGAACCTAAGGGACACTCACTCACCCTGCTTGGTGGTATAAGTTGATGTCCTAAAGTTTACTAATTTGTTATTATAGTTTTCAGCCTTCATTTTCCAAGACAGGATCTTGCTATCTTGCCCACAATAGTCTTGAACCAAAGATCCTCCTATCCTGTCCTTCTAAGTCAGTGGTTCTCAAGCCATGGGTTGCAATCCCCACAACATGAGGAACCACATTAGAGGGTCACAGCTTTAGAAAGGTTGAGAACCACTGTTCTAAGTGTTCATCTAGGAGATTATATATCACTGCTACAACCACTACTACTACACTCATCTCTCTCTATTCTGCCCTCAAGTTTATTTAACAAAATTTAAATTCCTATTTTCCACTTTCAATTCTAGAATCTCCCTGTCTCCCTCTCCTTACCCATTTCTTTTTCAAGACTTTTTTCTCTTACAGTCTTTGAGTATATTTATGAGCTTTAAAGTGTATGCTAGCTAATTCCAACATTGAGAGCGCCTTACGGTCTATTTCTTTGAGCTTTTTGTATTGCCTACTGACTATGCTCAAACAGACACCACCTGAATTGGGTAGAGTTTGGATTGCCAGTTGTAGCCCGGTTTCAAATTTGGGGCCCAATGTGGTTTTCAGCCATACCATATTTCTTCTACTACTACTTTTTTTTTTTGTTTGTTTTTCGAGACAGGGTTTCCTTGGGCGCTATCCTAGAACTCACTCTGTAGATCAGGCTGGCCTCGAACTCTGAAATCCACCTGCCTCTGCCTCTCAAGTGCTGGGATTAAAGGCATGCGCCACCACTGCCCGGCTCTACTACTACTATTATCTCTCCTCCTCCCCAGTAGCCCAAGATGTCCTGGAACTCACTCTGTAGACCAGACTGGCTTCAAATTCAGAGATCCTTCTGCCTCTGCCTCCTGAGAGCTGGGATTAAAGGGATAAGGCACCATGCCTGCATTTTGTTTTGTTTTGTTTTTAATTAATATTGTAGATACTTTTGTGAAGGAATGGCTAGTATTGGTTTCTGAATTAACTCTTCATATCTATTTTATGGTCCTCTCATCAAACATTAGTATCCCTTATGTTTACTGTTATTAGTATCCCTTATGTTCCCTTACTGTGTCAGGGTCCTCTATGCCCCTAGAGAGAAGTAAAAAAGCATGAAACTGGCTCTCTGTTACTGGAATCCTGGAGCCAGGGGAGTTGAGTCATTTTTATGCAGACCAGTCTGCTCTGAGTCCTGAGGTGGAGTTGTAAAGTAATGTGGGGAATAGCATGGGGGCCATGAGAGACAAAATCTTTCACCAAAGGAGGCAGGATTGGGAGGTAGGTAATAACTGAGGCCTTGGAGTGGACTGACCTTCTGTGCCTTTTCATTTTGTCAGTATCATTCCTAAACCTAAGCAGAGCCCAGCTTTTCCTTGAGGGATGCCACTTTCTTTCTGTTGCCATGATAAACCTGAAGTAATGTGGGGAGGAAAGGGTCTATTTCAGCTTTCAGGTTATAGTCCATCATTGTGGGAAGCCAGGGCAGGAGCTCAAGGAAGGAACCTGGAGGCAGGAACTGAAATAGAGTCCCTGGAAGATGTTGCTTACTTGCTTGTTCCTGGTTCACATTCAGTGGCCCAGGCCCACAGTCCTGTGAATGTTCCCACTCACAGTAGGAGTATATCAATTAGCATTCAGAACAATACCACAGAATTGTCCAAAAGCCAATCCAATGAAAGGAATTCCTCAACTGAGGTTACCTCTTCCCAGATGTGTCATATTGACAACTGAAGCTGACTACAACAGATGTTTACATGCCCATGTGCATAGTATGAGGGTCTAATTTTATAGTTTATGAAAACTAGGTAATAGAGTGCCTAGGTTAGAATGCTTAATAGGAAGCCTTTCTATTATAATATATTATAAAGATATGCTGTCAAAAGGGTTTTAGAACTGGAAGGGACTTTGGGAATCATGTAATTCATTTCCATATTTTATATTCACATAAGTCACATAATATTTTAAAAATAGTGGTATCAAATCCATGTCTTAGTATCAAATCTGAATGCTAGTGTTCTACCAGTAGCTTATAATAGATACCCCGTACCAGAGCTCTACAAGATGGAAAAACAAAACCTTAGAGAGATAGAAAGTTCTGCTTCCATTAAGCAGTTTTGATTCTGAATCCCCACAGTGCAAACTTTTTACATGCATGGCATCTAGAAGCTCTGGAAAGAGGGCCCTCCTTGCTGTATGGCTCTCCAGTCTGATTGTCCCAACTATGAATCAGAACAATGTGGCCCTTTGTGATGCCGGCTGCATTGGTCATGGCTTTCTCCGCAGCCTCTGTTAACTGTCATTTACTGGGTGTTCACAATATGGCTGGGCGTAAGCTGAGAGCAGACGTTAGCTACCACAGTCCTCCCACAGCTGCACGTGGTTGCTTCTTTCCTGCGGGTCAGGAGACTGTTATATAGCAGCTGTGGGCTGTATGCCCTTCTGGTAGCCAAGAGATCTGACCCCTCTCTGACTAATAAGCAGCCTGCATTTGAACACTGCCAGCTTTGTTTAGTCCCTATCTCCTTGTTTGGCACAGGGAGCATCAAATACTTCTTGCTTGATTTTACTTATTTATTTTCCTATGTGTTAAACGTATTTCATGTGCTTGGATACCTGTGCTCTCAGGCTTGCTGTTGTAGGCAATCCCTAGCATCATTTACTATGAGAGCTGAATTTCTGAGGACGCAAACTAAAATTCCTGATCATTTTAAAAGGGATTTACTCCTTAAAATCATCAGTATGCGTGGTCTCCTTTGATCCTGTTGATAACATGAGGCACACAGGAAAGGTTTTGTTTTAGTTGGTTCCACTGGAAGGGAATAAGGAGTCCTGGGGGAGTATAATGATGTGCTTGTATAGGTTTTGAGTAGGAAGACCCACCCTCAAGCCTAAGACGTCTTTCCCCAGAGTTTGTATTCTCCCCTTGATGGCTCCCTGGAGTAGGCCGAATGGGGAACAGTGGTTCTGGAAGCTGAGGCAGTAGGCTGTTTAATAAGGAATCTTATTATTAGGCCTACATGATCTATTTGTTTAATTGCTGGGAAATCAAGACTGAAATATCTGTTACCTTGGGATAAGGAAGCCTTTTGTGGCAATGACATTAGATTCCTTTGCCTTTGTCCAAGCTTAGTAGCAAAGACATGGCTTATTCTTGAGACAGGAGCTGGTGGTTTGTGCCAAGGCACTTTATGGTCTAGGATTTTATTCCTACACCTACCAACTTTGTAGATGTCAGGTAACAAGTGTATCATGGTGACACTTAAACACACACACACAAACACAGAGGAAAATAGACCTTGTGAAAAGAATGTGAACATAACCAGATTCTATTAGCAACATTGGTTTTATCAGTGTTACCTAACAAGCTGGGTAGCCTTGAATGGTAACAGTTACTAGAACCAGGGATAGAGCTTTCTGGAAAGAAGACAGATGGAAGACTCTGAGGAGGTGTCTTTGTAAAGGCCAGGAGGACCAGCTGAGGAGGGCTGATGGCCCTCCATCTGTGATTGTTGCCAATTTCTCTATCCTTAAGGTCCTGGACCCAGGCCTTAGATGGAATCTCAGTAGAAGATGCTTAGCCCACTTACAGTTAGAGAGCTATAGGTGCCGCCAGAAGGCTAGGGTAAGCAGGGTTTCCTCTCAGAGGGCACTGGAAAATAGTTTCCTATTAGAACTGTCATGCGCAGAAGGGCCCCACAGCTGTTTAGCAAGCATGTACCGAGCTATAATAGTAAAGCACTTGGTTATTGTTCTTATTTTATATGTGTTTTTTAACTGTGAAGCTGTGAGGCATAGAAAATCTAGAAAATTCAGTCATTTAAAGACCCCCCCCCAAAAAAATCACTTTATAATTCAATGTCATTTAAAAATGTAGCTGGTAAAAGCCTGGGCTCTGGAACAGTGTAGACCTAGCACAGTGACCATGGGAGCTTGGGTAGCTTCCTGGTGGGTCTGTGAATCTGTCTTCCCGTGTGAATGGGAAAAAGAATGGAGCGGCCTCTGGAGTAATATGAAGATTAGTGTCACTGTGAATTAGGCATTTAGGTCAGTGACTGGTCATAAGAGGCATCTCATAAGTCTGGGCTGGTGTTGTTATTCTTTTATATTAATTAAAATTTATGAGGTAGCTGTGGTGGTATATACCCATAATCTCAGCACTGGGGAAATGGAGCCTTCAGGAAGAAGTTTTGGGTCATCCTCAGCTGTACATGGAGCCCAAGGACTGCCTGGATTATACCACATCCTGTCTTACAACCACCAAAGTATACAATACTTCTGAATTCTTTCTTTACACTTCAGTGTTTATCTCTTACCAGTATTGCATATAATGTTTATATTTTGGTTTTCCTTTGATGACTAGTTGTAACTATCTGTACTCTTCTACAAATAATTAAATGGTTAATTATTTGTGTCTATATTTATGTATATATACATATAATAATTAGCCTATATATACATATATATACATATAAGCTAATTATAGTTACTGCATAGCATTATTAGGAATACTCAATCAACTTCTTTACCATTAAAAATATATCATTTGGGGCCAGAGAAATGGATCAGCAATTAAGAGCATTGGCTGCCCTGTCCAGAGGACCTGGTATCAGTTTCCAGCACCCATAGGATGGGTCACATTATATAGCCCCAGTTTCAAAGGCTGTAGTGCCCTCTGCTGGCCTCCATGGCCCAGTGGGTATGCACATGACACCCCGTGGTGGTTGAGTGATAATGGCCCCCATAGGCTCATAGATGCTTGGTCTGCAATTGGTGGCACAGTTCGGAAAAGATTGGGATGTGTGGCTAGGAGGTGTGTCACAGGTGTGTGGGGGGTGAGGTTTCAAAAACCCACACCATTCTCAGTTAGCTTGCTCATTCCCCCCACCCTCTGCTTCATGGTTGTTGTCTCAATATGTGGGTTCTTAGTTACTGTATCAGTGTTGCAGGAAATATTAAAAAACGACCTGCAAATTCCCATACTACCACTGGGCATCTGGGGACTACACTGTCTCTCTGGGCCAGAGCTCCCAAGTTCCTTTGGTGGATCGCGGCAATACCTTATCTCGTGGAGACTCTGACTCAGAACTCCACGGATGGGTCATTGTTACCACACTAGCACCATGATTCAAATCCCCTACGACCTTTGTGGTGCACATCTCGCAAACCCACACATTGCCACCATACCTTTCTCTCTTGAATCCAGATGAGCCACGTGAAGGAAGACACAACACAAACTTAGTTCCGAAACAGTAGTAACTCAGTTGCTGGGTGCAACAGCTAAAATTATCATCTAGTAAGCCTTATGAAATCTAAATCCTCTGGTGGCGAATCCTGACAGATCCGTCATTGAAACTGGGAGACACTAGTCACTACATCTTGTCCTCACACTCTCCCCAACCAAAAAAGACCTAACTCTCTCCTGCTTCCTCTCCCCATCCCCCTCCAACCCGGAAGTTCCTCCTACTCGCCCTGTAATTGGCTCCTTTATTCATCAGGGGATTGGTTCACAAGAAGTCACTTGAGTATGCAGCCCCTCCCAGGAGAGCGGAATTGGCATCAAAATACAAATAGCACCAGGCCTACCCAAACACACCAGTACCATTCTGCCTGCCACCATTCTTCCTTGCCACGATGGTCATAGACTCCATTACCCACCCTGGAACCATGAACCCCAAACTAAGTGCTTTCTTTTATTGCCCTGGTTATGATGTCTTTCACAGCAACAGAAACATAACTAAAGCCTATCTATACACATGTAATTAAAAATGTGTTAAAATACATCATTTGTAATTTCTGGTCACTCAAAACAATACCATGGTCGGTATGTTTTATTTTTCTTTGCCTCTGAATCTCTTCATGATATAATACTGCATGGGAGAATATGCCTTTTTTTAGGAGTTACCAAGTAAGACTGCACACAGTCCAGGGTACACTTGACAGGTATACTGTGTGAGCTGTGGGGGTACGCATGGGATGACAGCTATGGGCTGTGGGGTTCTTGTCAACATTTTCCATCTCTATCCTCGGTGCTTCTCAGTGTCTTGACTCAGTTATCACAGGTGGATATGATGCCCATGAAGGGCAGCCTCACCTGCCTTTTCTACCTCTTTTACATGGTGAGGCAGTAGGGACCACCTGGACACTGTGCCAGCCTCTGAGGGGTGCAATTTCCAAATGAGTATTCATTGCCTCCAATCTTCCTTAAAAACCAGGTTAGCGCTGACGGGCGAACAGACACTGAGAAGTTCAGGGGGAGGTACCCTCTCCCAGGATTCAGCAGTGTTGTAAGAACTAGTCAGACAATTGGTGTGCCGGATACAAAGCGGTGATGCTGCTCTCCTAAGTATGATAATCCCCGGGGAAACTCGTTTCAGACATTCTTGGGAGTTACACATAGTTGGTTAGTGGGGAGGCAGGGTACGGCTCTGACAGGTGCCTTTTGTGGGCTTGTGGGTTTTAAAAAGACAAAGTGTCATAGATAAGAATCTGTCTGGCACTGTAACACAGGCCCAGGCTTTTCTCCTTATATGGTACTCATACACTTTCACTTCTGCCCCTGGTACCCTCTTCCATCCTTGGATGCCTGAGGACCCTGGCTAGCATGATTCCCATAGGTGGCACATAAGGTGCCAGGCTATCATTCTGCTCTGTTTTTTGTATATTCCATGTAAGTGATCTACCATTGAGCTACACCTCTAGCCCCAAATTCCAATAACATTTTACTTCTAGATATTGAAAGTCAGCCTTCAGAAAATTGTCATATCGTATGAACTGATGTGCCTCTTGACTTTTCTTTCCCAGACAATTAAAACATAGGAAAGTCATTGGGGTTTCTTAGGTTATATAAAGACAGACAAGGGACTGAATTTGCCAGAGCTCAGTCTTGCTATGCCGGGGCCATTGTTTTCTTTTGCATCACCATTCTCTGACCATGTCATTTAGCTCCATGCTCCATTAGGTTTTTGAAAGCTCTTTTCCCTTTCTTTCATCTAGCAGAGACAAAAATCCCCTTCACAGAATCTGTCCTCTTGACACCCAGTGTTGCTCACTAAGAAAAGTCAGCATGGCTACCCAAATGAAGCCATTGTGCCTTCTGTGTCATGGCTTATGTGATGTGGTTCAGATGTATGGGTATTATAATGAGCTCTGGAAAGTCATTCTGGCTTCTACAGCATTCCAGGGCTCTAATGAGCAGAGTGAGATCTGAGTTGTCAAGAGTGAATTTTTGGTGATCAAAGACACTTATATCGTTTAATAGGCCTGTGCCTCAGTGTTCTGTGCCATCATGAAACTAAGAGTCAGCAAGATGTCTAGATAATCAACTTGATGTCCTCCCCGAAAGTGGTGAGGATGGTATGCAGACAGAGCACTTTGGGGTGTAACTGGTGAGACCCTTTTATGCTTCTCTGTCCTCGGGGTATTTAAAATGAAAACAGGTTGCCTTTTTTTTTTTCATTCATGCATGTTCTTAAAGGGAGATAATCTGCCCTCTTTCATAGGTATGGTAGTTTGCACGAGATGTTCCCATCAATCTCAGACATGATCCCCATTTGGTGGCTATTTATGGAAGACTGGGGGGGTTGGCCTTGCTGGAGGAAATATGTCACTGTGGGCAGGCTTTGAGGTTTCAAGCAATTCACACCATTTCGAATTAGCGTCCTTTAATTATTATTTTCAGTTTGAGTTGTGAGCTCTAAGCCACTGTTCCAGCCAACATACCTAGTGCTCACTGGCCCGATCCCCCATCATGATAGACTCTTATCCCTCTGGAACCATAAGCCCAGAGAAACCCTTCTATTGATGAGTTGCCTTGTTTTTAATCATAGCAATAGAAAGGTATGAATACAATAGGAAGTAGAACAGGACAGAGCTTGTAGGTCTCAGTGCTTGTAGCATTCGCCCTCAGTGCTGTTCAACCAGGCCCTGGCATTTCACTCAGGCTATGGAACAGAGAGGTCACTAGAGTAGGCAGAGAAGCTGCGTATGTAATACATAAGTGTGGTTGGTTTGACATTTGCAGACTTGGGGGTTCTCATCATGGGCACATCAGCACTGAGCTGCCAGATAAAATACACACATCAGGACAATGAGAAGATCAGGAGGTGATTACAGGAGCTGAAGATAAATGAGGCAGAGGTGATGCAATTCCTTCCTAGAGGACATAAGCAATGTCCTTCTATCCTTCCTCATAAGGCCCCATGACACACTGAAGCACAACTCCTCCAAAATCTATTCTAGGGAACCAATGAGTTTATTGGGCTTTGTTACAGTGCCTGTGTACATGAGGGTTACTTACAGGGCTGTGAGTGTTCTCCCCCCAACAGGCCTTTCCTTTCCTCAGCAGGGATGAGGGCTTCCCTCTGCCCCCACAAGTCTTCTCTGCTTATCCACTTCCCAAGGCTGAGGTGTATACACCAGGTGCTGTTGTGCCAGGAAAATGTTAGTGATCCCCTAAAACACACACAGGAACCAGTCTGATGCAACTCACAGCTGGGTCTTTATTCTATTTGAGCTAGTTTCCCCCACCACTACCATGCAGGACAGTCTTGGTGGTGGGTGAGCCCCAAATGTCTATTGGGGCAAGCCTTGATAGTAAGCAGTAAGCAGGGAATACGTGTGCAAGCATCTAATTGGAAAGCTGCTGTGGCCTTTAACATGATTGGCTGGTGCTGGGAGTCATATCATAAACTTAACTTCTGCTCCCCTCTGCATTGGTGGTCGTTAGGAAGGGGGTGGGCTTGTAACCTTGGGGTGCAGGTTTGTTGGGGGAATAACCAGGAGACACTGGTCTTGTTGAGGGTGTAACCTGGAAACGCTGCCCTTGTTGGGGATTAACCTAGAAACTAGAGCTAAGGTCACGTTTTGTTGGGGGGGGGGGGGCAACTTGGAAACTAATGCTAGGTACTCAGCCTGTTAGTTTACCTGAGTTCAAACTTAGGTCAGGTTCTCTAAAATGGAGTCTGAGCTTAAAAGCTTTGGCATCTAAGTGCGAGCAGCTGGGTACTTAGGTGAGGGCCTTAGGACCTTCCAAGAAAGGATGAAGCGGTCCATAAACTCAGCTGCGATGATCCTTGGGAATTGGGAACAGCCTAAATTTCTAAGATGGCTATTTCTTGGCTTGGAGGAGAGTCATGAAGAAATAGCAAGGAAAGACTATTTTGATCACAGTTGTCAGAATCATGGACTAGTGTGGGGATGGAGATGGTGGGATGGGGCTGGTTCTCACTCAGACTTTAGAATTGCACACATGGGTATGAATGGCTGGCTATTCTAGTTAGCTGAAACTGTCGATGAGCTGCTGCCTTCTTTGAGACCTCATTTCTCCTACTGTAGAAATTAGAGTAATAGGCTGGGCATAGTGGCTTAAAAATGTAGTCCTAGCAGGTGGGAGCTGAGGCAGGAGGATCACTGTGAATTCCAGGTCTGCCTTGGTTTTGGAATGAGACCCTGTCTCACTGTTTCTCAGTAAGAATAATAAACAATTTCCAATTGTGGGGAACTATGTCCATTCATTTATTCACCAGCATTCACTGCTCTTGGCAATTTCCAATACAGCAGCACTTTGCAATAGATTCCTAATGATGCATCAGGCATCTGTAGCTTTTGTGATCAGTATGGAAGAGTGGCATATTTATAGGCATATATAAGAGGGTAGTAGGAACTTGAAATTTAAAACATAAACATTATTCTGGTCAGTAAGTGCAAAGAAAATTACCTCATTTGATCAGAGTTCAGAGAAAAAAAAGTGACAAAAATAGAATCCTCTTCCTTGCATTTGCAAGAGGCTACATTCCGAGCCCCTAGAGGATGCTTGGATCTCTGGGTAGTACCAGACTCTGGGATGGCTAGGGATTCTACTAAGCACCCTGCGAAGCAGGTGGTGGTACCTCAACAAAGAAGTTCTTGATCCAAATATCAACAGTGCTGACTACAGCTAGCCACAATGGGTACAATTTCGTGTAGTCGCAAGGGACGAGACACAGAAATGTCTAATAAGTCACAGCAGTGACCACTACATGGTTTTAGCCATGATGGAAGGGATATGCTGCTGTGGATAGTGGCCCTGGCATTGGACAGCATGATTCTGGAGACACCTGTTCCTAAGACTGAACGTTCAACAACTTACCTTGTACTCTCTGGGTACAGGCAGCACTGCTAAAACTCAGCCAGTATACTCTGAGAGCAGTCCGGCCTTTTAGACATGACATGCGCGTTGTGGGACTAAGAGGGATTGGTGTTCAGTACTGCAGTAACTCTCTGCTTTTCCTTTGCAGGTGCCTCATCTCCAGACATGGAGCCCAGCTACGGGGGAGGCCTTTTTGACATGGTGAAAGGTGGTGCAGGGAGGCTCTTCAGTAACCTGAAGGACAACCTGAAAGACACCCTCAAAGACACATCCTCCAGGGTCATCCAGTCTGTTAGCAGGTATGTATTTTCTTCCTGGCGAGGCTGGTGGGACTTGGGCTTCCAAAGAGTCTGGCTTCTTGCCAGCCTCTTAATGAACTGACAGAGAGTCAACTTTGCGACATAATTTTGACTCTGATCAACATAAACCATAATGTTAAGTTCCTTTGAAGCTTACAAGTACAGCCTGATGGGTCTCAGCTCATTGGTATGGTCGCATAGGATTGTCACTGACTTTGGCTTTATGAACATTGTGGATCCCAGTGCAGTGTCTGTGCTTATAAACTACATGGTATAAGGCAAGGTGTCAAATTATCTGATAGGATTCGAGTCTCTGAGTGGCTAGAGAATTAGATCAGATAGGCAGTCTGAGGGTTGAAATGGAAACAGAACTTTTATATCATGCTAGTCCTTCAACATTTATTTAGTGGGGCTAATTAACTTCTCTTCCACCCATATGAAAATTCTTACATAAATAATGTAGTAGTTTTTTATTCTTTTTTTTTAAAGATTTATTTATTTATTTTATGTAAGTACACTGTAGCTGTCTTCAGATATACCAGAAGAGGGCATCAGATCTCATTACAGATGGTTGTGAGCTACCATGTGGTTGCTGGGATTTGAACTCAGGACCTTTGGAAGAGCAGTCAGTGCTCTTAGCCTCTGAGCCATCTCTCCAGGCCAGTTTTTTTATTCTTAAGAATTATAAAATTATTCATTTATTTTCTGTTACAATAGGCAGTTTTGAATCAGAAGTCAAATGTCAAATCCAATATATTTATTGACATTTTAATCTTGTTTTCAAAAGGCAATCTTTCCTATTTTCCTCTATCATTTAACCAGGACCTGGGTAGGAAGGGACATAGGGTCTTTTGCTTTTTCTCAGCCACCTCTTTCGTTCTTCATAGCAGTTCCCAATTAGGAGAGAGAGTTCCAAGGTGGACAGATACTCTGGAACTGTCAGTGTTGGGAAAGACATGGCAGGCAGTTCTATTCCAAGATTGTCATTGCTCATCAAGGAGCCTGTGTGGGGCAGCTACATGCACGGGTGGGTGGTGAAGCCGGAAAATGTGGGCTGCCATATCTCAGTGATTAAAGGGAAAATACTGAAGAGATCAAACTACACCAGAAGTGTTCTGGTTCATGATGTTTAAGTGATAGAGAAGCCTCGACATGTCTGGATTGCTCTAATGAGTGCCCTCTCCTCCCTCACTTTTAGCTACACAAAGGGAGACCTAGACTTTACTTATGTCACCTCCAGGATTATCGGTAAGGTTCTCATATTTGTTGACTTCTCTGGGGTGCTGTGCATCCTGACGGCAGATCTGCATAACCTGCTCTCTTTCCGTGTGACCTCTCCTAGTGATGTCCTTTCCTGTGGAGAGTGTTGACATAGGATTCAGGAATCAGGTTGATGACATCCGTAGCTTTTTGGATTCCAGACATCTTGACCACTACACAGTGTACAACTTGTCACCCAAGTCTTACCGCACTGCCAAGTTCCACAGCCGGGTAAGCAGCTTTCCCACTGAGATAGTATTGCTTGCTGGGGTGCTGTTGGTCCCCTGTCTGCATGGTTGAAGGTGTTTTGCTCTTGGAAGATATCCTTGGGGCCCTTTTCATGGGCCCATGAGGTGAGGAACCATGACCCTCTGGACCCTTCTAACCACAAAAATCTTCTTATAAAATATTCTGAAGGTTTTGCTTAGATGATAACAATTACAAGAATGCGTGCCTGCCAATGAAACACCTCGGAAGCTGGCAGCTCACAGCATTCGGTGACTATTCATGAGGCTCAATTTAGAAATGGCACTGTTGCACATGGTAATTTGTTTTAGAAAAACCATAGTTGTTGATGGTACCTTTGATCGTGGCATCATGGTATCATTAGAAGGTAGTGCCAGTTAGAACAGTACAGACAGACCATTTTAAGAATAATGTATTTCTGGGACTGGTGAGATGCTCAGAGGTTAAAGCATTTGCTGCTCTTCCAAAGGATCCAGGTTCAATTTTCATCACCTAAATAGTGGCTTATAACCACCTATAATTCCAGGTCCTAGGGATCTAATATCCTCTTCTGGCCTCAGAGGATACTTCACATATGTAGTATATAGATATATGGAGAGGAAAAAAATGCTCATTAAATTAAATTAAAATAGTAGTGCATTTCTGGCATCCTATCAATGAAGGATAGCATGAAAACAATCTTTAAGGTAGGATTGGTGATACTATTTTAATTTGTAAATTAAAATTTTAATGACACAAAGTCTTGCTACATAGCCCTGGCTGGCTTGAAATTCTCAAGATAGATCATGTTGGTTTTGAACTTGCTGAGTTGCTTCTGCCTCTAAAGTTCTGGGACTATTGGCTTGCCTTCCTATACCTCATCTTGGTAATGTGATTATGAATATTGATAATGGAAAGGGCTGCAATCAATGTTTATAAAGTATTTACATGGCATGGAGAAGTTTACATGCAACACCACACACACAATTCAAAAATTCTCTCGGGGCAGAATACAGTAGGCCCAGAGAAGTGAGGGAACGCCACAAAGCACACAGCAAGCGTGTGGCTTCCTTCCTTTCTTGTTTTCCCCCAACACGGTATTTTTACTGATTATCTGGGAATTGCACATGTTGTACTCCATCACACTCACTTCCCACCCTTGTGCCCTCTCCCCAAAAATAAGGAGAAGAAAAAGGAAAAAGAAAAAAGGAAAAAAATGCACCAATTTGTATTGCCCATATATTCTTTGGAGCATGATCGAATGCTCAGTGACCAGCCCTTTAAAGAAAACCGAGTGGGTTGTATTGTGTGTGTGTGTGTGTGTGTGTGTGTGTGTGTGTGTCCCAATCCCCCACCCATGTCAGAAATTATTAACTTTGAACAGCTATCAGTTGACCTTGGAAAAGTTAGATTATCCTTTAAACATTGTTTTAAAATTAGCCTTTTAAAGAAGTTTTTAAAAACAAGTTAGAGGAATATTCTTAGCTTCAGGCTCATCAGGGAACTGTGGGAGGTGGCTTAGGTTTGAATTTGAAGTCATGCCTGATACTTTTGGCTTCTGAGGTTTTGATTGACTTTACTAAAATAAGGTTTTGCTGCTCTCGTCCTGTCTTCAAAGTGGCTTATGCTTTAGATATGATTGGTTCTACAACTTCATCAAGATCCATTAATAAATAGGAAGGACTTTTTTTTTGTATGGACATTTAAGAAGTGGAGTTTGGAGCTAGGGAGATGGCTCTGTGAATAAAGGTGCGAGTCGCCAAACTTGATGACCTAAGTTCAATTCCTGGAACCCATGAATGAAGAGAACTAACTCTCACAAGTTGTCTGTTAGCTTTTACACATGTGCCTTGGTGTGGGAACACACATACACAAAATATATAACTGTTTAAAAAATGAAGTTGATTTCAGATATGCAAAGCCACGGACCCTCACTTTTATGCTAGAACACTTTTTTGCTTATGATTCTGGTTGCTGTTGATAATCTCTGGGCCTAGTATCCACATCTGTTACCCCCACAAAAACATTGTTCCATGTACCCACCAGATCTCTTTCTGTCCTAACAGTCAACAAGATAGGAAAGTTGTGTTAAAGAATCTTTGTATTCTTCAGAGCACTCTTGAATGTCAGTGTGCATGAGAACCGCTTGCAAATCTTGTTAGACACCAACTTCTGCTCCAGTAGGATGGGGGTAGAGCAAGAATCTGCATTTCCATGGGATGTCTTGGACACTTCCCTCTCTGAGAAGTACTGACAAGAACATTTTGAAGCTGGTAAAACTTGTAGTCTTAGCACACTGGAGGCAGAGATAGGAGGATAACAAATTCATGGCCAGCCTGGGCTACACAGCAAGTTCAAGGCTAGCTTGGGCTACATAGCAAGACTCTGTCTCAGACAGACAGATAGACAGACATAGACAGACAGGAAGGCAGATAATCAATAAACTATTTTGAAGTTGTTGGATTGAAATTTTCACTCTGTGATGGAGTTTCACATATAGTTCGTTAAAATTTACCATAACAAACTAACCTTCCAACTGTTATTCCCTCTACTATATAATTCCAAGCAAGAGGATTTAAAATATTAATGGAGCTTGATGTTCTGTGGAATACAACTGTCTTTTTGTTTATTGAGTCAGGGTCTTGCTACATAGCCCAAGATGATCTTGAACTTTTGCTCTTCCTGCTTTAGCTCCCAGGTGCTAGGATTACAGATGTGCAGTGCTGTGCTTAAAATATTTTAGGCCGAGTTTTCTTTTTTTTTTTTTTTAAGATTTATTTATTTATTATATGTAAGCATACTGTAGCTGTCTTCAGACACCTCAGAAGAGGGCATCAGATCTCACTATGGATGGTTGTGAGCCACCATGTGGTTGCTGGGATTTGAACTCAGGATCTTCGGAAGAGCAGCCAGTGCTCTTACCTGCTGAGCCATCTCTCCAGCCCCCTGAGTTTTCTTATTTGGACACTAACTGAATGCCATTATTTTCACAAGAGAAGGACAGTGGAGTATCCTGAGCACTATTTCATAGAAGTTTCATTTGATTTTGGTATATTTGTGACAGTCTCAGTTTCCTACTGAAAGTTAGAAAATTTGTAAAATTGATATAGAAGCATTTATACATGTGAAGATAAGCTTGAGAAGCTTTTTTTTTCAGAAGTCCACACCCCATGCTATATATTTGTATGTATGTGTGTGTGTGCGGGACCATATGGAAGTCAGAGGCCAACACTGCGGCATCTTCTTTGTTTCTCCACCTTTGTTTGTGAGACATGGTCTTTCACTGAACCCAGAGCTGGGGAGTCTCAGCTAGACTGGCTGGCCAGTGAACCCCTGAGACATGCCATCCCCTGCTTCCCCGTGCTGGGGTTACAGATGCACATCACTGTGTTTGGCTTCTATGTGGATCCAAACTCAAGTTCTCATCCTTACACAATAAACCCTTTACCCAATGAGCCCTATAAAAATATTTATAAAGAAAGGCACCTGATAGTGTAACTAAAGCTCTTGCTATTGCTCTTAATTGACAAAAAGGGAGCAGGGATTAAGTTCTGAGCATCTATCCTGGGCTGCTCTCATTTGCCCTAGGAGACCAGGGACCATGTTTATTTCACTTGATATACAAAACAGTACTCAGCATGGCTAATAAATGTTTCCAAAAATAACAGGATGTGTCAAGAAATGTTAAACATTGTTGCTATAGTAGAAATATTTGGTTCTTGTTGTCAAGGCACTTCAGACTGCCTGGAGAGAGAATGCAGGGCATTCTAAAGGTGAATGTAAATAATAACTATGGAGCCTGTGGAGGTGCTGAGTGTGGGAGTTAGGCCTGCAGCTGGTCCTGAGAGCAGGATGCACACTGTAAGTGGAAGAAGTGGTGTCATTTCTCTTATAGGCTAAGGTAGAATGTGTCTTATAAAGTTCATCACAAGGGACTTTCGCTTCTCTTTTTTGTCATTTACTCTCCAAATTTGTCATTCACTGTCCTTCATTATTAGAGTCTCTGTGCCAATTAGGGATGTACAAATGATGCACACACACACACACACACACACACACACTCACTCACATACTTTCTCTTATATACATACACTTACACACATTCACTCATACTCACGTACATTCACACACACAGTAGTTTTGCATAAACTATATATTCTCCATAAAAAGCCATCTGAGCTGTAGGCCGGCCACCTTTTCCTTTACTGGTCTTTTTTCATTAAGGGGGAAAGTTCACATACACTAGACTTTTGCAATTCTTTCCCCTACTACAGATTACATAGTATTCTTAATCCTCCCTTAGCCCTTCCCTAGGAGTTCCAGCAGAGCTGATCAAAATAGAACTGGACCTACTTACCTGTGTCTCTCAGCCCTTAGTTATGGGAAGACGGCCCCCAAATCTGAGTTTCCCCTTCAGCTCCAGTTTGATTTGGTACATCTCTTTCCAAAGAGACTTGCCCTCCTCTCCCAGCACTGACTGAACTGATTGGCATCTCATTGTCACATACTGAGACAATCTGTCTTCTTGGTCCTTATGCCTCTGGACAATGAGGACTAGAACCACACCTTCCTACCTCCAGTTTAGTGAAGGGCTAGGTCTGCTATGAAACCTCCGTTTTGATAATTGTAGATAGATTTTTCCACCAAGGACCAGTACTGGAACTAGTGTACATTAGATTGATGATACTTAGAAACTCATGGACTCTAGCTCTGTCTCTGCGGAACCTGAACTCTGTCACATCCCCTTAGATTTTGCGGTTGAATGTTTGGGGTACAGATCATAGTGATGAAGACAGGTTGGATCAGGAAGATTTTACTTTTCTGAGGGTTTTTTTTTTCCTTTCTGTGTCGTGGTGAACTTCCGTGGTTTTAAAGCTGTATAAATTAACAGGAATCATATGAGATAATCAGATAGCAGTTTTGTAGTATTTGCATATGTGACAGACAGTTGGCACATAAGACGGGCATTTTGTAGTCTCGAGCTAGTAATGGAGTTGACCCCAAACAAGTGGGGACAAATAAACTCATACTGAAAGTGAGGCACTAGAATGCCCATTCAGAATTGCCGAGGAATTAAAAAAAATATTATTTATAGAAAAAGATCTACCCTGGCTATTAAAAGTACCAATGCTGTCAATGACATTCAGAAGACCAATAAGACAAATTGACTAAGCCAAATCTTTTTGAAAATTAATCATTTTTAATGGTTATTCATATGCCTGTGTGAGCTTTTATGTACCATGTCCATAGGTGTATGTACCATATGCACCATTGCCCTTGCAAGCCAAAAGATGGCATTGGATCCTCTGGAACTGTAGTTATAGTTGGTTGTGAGCCACTCAATGTGGGAGCTGGGAACTAAACCTGAGTCATCTGTAGGAGCAGTATATGTTGAGCTAACTCTAGCCCTAAAACAAATATTCCTAATATGAATGATGAATGCGGATAAAGACATTGTGTATTTAGATCAATTGGTGTGTTTCAGAGAACTTAACAAGGTTTCTGCACTATTAAAAAACATTATGGGAAAAAATATATAACACTGATACAATTTTAACCACTTGAAGTATACAGTTTCATGAATTACACTCAATAATGTACTATCTAGAACCAATTTTTTTTAATCTTATCTTCTTCAGTGTTAACACTGTATTGATCCACTGTGTGTGTGTGTTTGTGTGTGTGTGTGTGTGTGTGTGTGTGTGTGTGTGTGTGTGTGTATGTGTGTGTTTCTGTACAGGCTTATAGCTATGTCCTTTACTATCAAGAATCATTGCTCCACTTATTTCTTGACAATACTGTTAGAGAAAACAAAAAGCTGGGTGAATAGAGAGCAGGTCTAACCTTGCCCAGTGTTCTGAAGTTCTGGGCAGTGCCATTCAGTGTTGCCCAGGCCCACGCCCTTCTCTATCCACCTATGAAGGACAGTACTGGGAAAGCCTTGTTAGTAGTGTAGAAACCAGTCACTCAGCTGGTTCTTTTAAAATCTCCCTTCATGTAGATTATTTCCAAATCTCATAGGATGTATCTTTTTGCCTTTGAAAACAGTTCAGTTTTTCGAAGGTATGTTAATGACTTGGGGTTCTTACAGGGCTCATGACTGCAACACAGGGTCTTCCCTCATTTTTTACAGAGTTCACTGAGGAAGTCCCAGTAGCCCCTAGTCCTTTCTGCTGTAATTTGAGGTTGGTGAGAAGATGGCTGCAGAGGAGAGAGAGATAAGCTCTCTCTCAGGCTCCACGCATTAGTATCTGGCAGGAATTAGGAAGGGGGAAACAGCCTGGACTTGGAGCCAGAGGCTCACATACTATAGATACACACTCTTTTATGAACTGAATGTCTCTAAGGTTAGTGTAGTTACCACCTTACAGATGATTATGGAGCTATTCTTAATAACTATAGGCAGGACAGAACAGTAGAATTTATTATTTTTGTTGGGATGGAAGTATACACAAATAATAAGTTTTAAAATTTACCTCAGGCTCATATCTCAATTGTTCCTTTTACTGAACAAGACATTCTTCCACTGCCTTGACTCGGTTGTTTTCTTGTATAAGATAATTATGACAGTCAAGTGCTATGGAACCTGCCTTTAATCCCAGCACTCTGGTGGCAGAGGCAGGCAGATCTCTATGATTTTGACACCAACCTGTCTAGTTCCAGAGCTAATACCAGGACAGCTAAAGCTACAGAGAGAAGCCCTGACTCAAAACGCTATACTATAAAAAAGATAATTATGACAATAACAGTATCTATTTCACAGATGTCCTTTCTTCCTCCTTCCCTCCCTCCCTCTTCTTCCTTCCCTCCTCCTTCCTCCTTTTTCCTCCCTCCCTTTCTCTATCTCCCCTTCCTTTATTCCCCCCACTTCCTCCTTCTTTTATTCCTCCTCCTTTTTCTTCCTCTCTTTATAGTACTGGTGATCCAGTCCAGGACCTCACGTATGGAAGGCAAACATTCTACCAACAATTAAACACCATCTTTAACCTGCATAAGCAGTTTTCCCCATGTGCTTATTGTAAAAGATAAATGTAATTAATAATGCCTGACTCGAAGTAAGCACCCGGTAAATGGTGACAAAGATTAACAGCGGTAATAACAGAATAGCCCAATTGGTGACTGAAACGCTTGTCTTCCATAAATGTACTAATCAGGAAACACAAGACAGGATGTGCCAGCCTGACTCTCCGCCTCACTGTTGGCTCTTGTGCTTAGCGCACAGCTTAGAGGAAGGTCAAGGTTGGTGGCATCCAGCTCCAGCCCTGCTGTTGTCTTGGCCTCTTCCAGTATCATGGTGGGCCTGCAACTGCCATAGTATTTATTCTCTGATACTCAGTGACTCCAGCAGCATTCACGGAGATGGGGTAATGAAGTGTCACACAGCCTAGGATCATACGTGTTGTATAGAGTGTGACCTAGAGAGTCACAGAAAGCTGGCACTGATCAGATTCCTAATTTGGTGGTGGTGGGATGTTTATGGCTTAATGTTTTTCCTACTTTAGACAGAGTACATTTTTTTTTTAAATTCTAATTATGTGTTTGCCTAGTGCCATGTAATTATATACCAAGTAAAGATATAATTATGGAGTACTTTAAATTAATATTATTTCCTTGATTGATTTAATGAGTCTAGAGCTGTTCGTCTATTGTGCTAAGAACAATTTAGCCAGCTTTTAGCTAAGACTCATTTCAGATATTGACATGCAGTATGTGGGTGGTTAGCATACAGTTTTTAAATGCTTTAAATTTTTTCTTATATTTTTCACTCTGCTATAATCTAAAAAGTTTCCAACAAATTAGATCTGCCTGTCCTTTCTCAAGGATATGTGTGTAGAGGCTGGTGAGCTGGCTCATCCTTTGAGAGCTCTGTGTTAAAGAACACTTGCTGTTTTTGTAGAAGATTAGGGTTCAACTCCCAGCACCCATGTAGGACAGCTCACAACCTCTGCCAATCCTGGCTCCAGGGGATCTTATGCCCTCTTTTGGCCTCTATGTGTACTTGACATGTAATGTACATAAAATATGCTCATAAATAAAGATGGAATAAATCTTTTAATAAGATATTAGACAAATCCTATTGCAAAAGAGATTTAAAATAGAGTTTATTCCTTTAATTTTCATTCATTCATTCATTCATTCATTCATTCATTCATTCCCTACCCACCTAAGACATAGAACCCAACTTTGGATTACAATGGAGAGGAGTTATATTTCCTTTTGTCATGGAACTCAGTAGGCTGGGAGGGAGTAGTCAATTTAATACAGCTGACACTAAGCATGAACTAATCTCAACAACAACCCTTGAATACTCAACTTTCATTCAACACCCAATGAATGAAATTGAAAGGAATGAATGAAATCTTGGGAAAGTTAGTGTAGATCATCAGTGGAAACTGCAACATAAAGACCATCCTGGGGGCTGGAGCGATGGCTCAATGGTTAAGAGCACCGAGTACTGTTCCAGAGGTCCTGAGTTCAGTTCCCAGGAATCACATGGTGGCTCATAACCATCTGTAATGGGATCAGAGGCCTTCTGGTGTGAACTGTACTCATATACATAAAATAAATAATTTTTTTTTAAAAAAATTCTGAATCTTTAACTACTCCATTTTACTAATAAAAACTGGAATGGATGAAAACAGACCAGGGCATGGATGCAAAGGTGATGGGTTCTATCTGTGAGTGGCAGAGAGTCAGATAGGAGAAACACGTGAAATTGGGCTTCCAAAGGGTAACCGAGTTTTCCAAGAGAAACACCACCAACAGGAAGCAGCATCTATAGATCTGGATTGTATAACCCCAGCAACAACACCCATTCTCCTAATTTTTCAGCTCTTTTATTGTGTCAGTCATTTCTATTCCTTGAGAAAACATCAGTGTGGGACAGACTGGGGAAGCACACAGTGGCCTGGGTAGCTCTGACTTGTACTGGGAGGAAGGGTTAGCCACTGTGGAGATTAGCCTGACAGGCCTGAGCTGGTACATCCAGGATCCTTTGGTACTTATGCGACGCATTTCTTGTGCTTTGTTTACCACGCTACAACACTTGCCATTCTCAAGGGTATAGAAAAATGGGTAATTTGGAAAGTCCCCATCACCTAGTCATTGTGTAGAAAAAGCTGTTCCAGTAGACCAGATAGGGAATTCCAATCTTTGCTTTCTGAGGTCATCACACATAGACAATCCCTCAAATTTTTATTAGTATAATCTGGTGATTAGGAAAGGCCTAACCAATGAGATTCCTCCTACCTTCCTTCCCCCAGTGCTGAGCATAGAGAGTTGGAGGTGTTTGAGCTTTCTTACCCAGGTATTTTGTACTACAAAGTGCATCTTGATGATGTCATCCCTTTGCTCCCATTACCCTGGTATTTTGCACCATGCAACACACCTTGATGACATCATGACTTTGCTTCCATCCATCTGGCCATACAAGCCACAAACATGGATGTCACCCTTAACAGGTTTGTTAAGTGCACACAGGCACTGCAGTCACATGAGCAATTACTGAGACTTCTTTTTTGTCTCCTGAGTTGCTGAGGTGAGTTTGTACCCCACTACCATTCCACTAAGCCACCATCATCCCTTCCTTTGTGTCCTTAACAACTTACCAGTCCCCCGACTGGTTCCTTCGCCTCCTTCTCTTCAAATAGCCTCCTTCCTCCCTCCTTCTTTTCTTCCTCCTTGGTTGAGTGTGTATGGGAGAGGGGGTCTGAGGTTGACATTGTCCATCTCAGTCACTCTCGGTAAAGAATTTCTTTTTTTTTTTTTTAACAAATGTAAAGATTT
>NW_022196900.1:60850638-60872861 GCF_008632895.1 Mastomys coucha
CAGATGGCCGTGAGCTATCATGTGTGTGGCTGCTGGGAATTGAACTCAGGACCTCTGCCAGCCCCGCTTGCCTCACTCCACTTGCTCTGGCCCCGCTTGCTCCAGCATAATTCACTGTAGCTGTTTTCAGACACACCAGAAGAGGGCATCAGATCTCATTACGGGTGCTTGTGAGCCACCATGTAGTTGCTGGGATCTGAACTCAGGACCTTCGGAAGAGCAGTCAGTGCTCTTACTCACTGAGCCATCTCGCCAGCCCAGTGAAGAGTTTCATAATGAACCAGAAGCTCACTAGCTAGCTGGCCCAGGAGCTTTGTCTCCTGAGTGAGTGCTACAATGCCTCATCAGTAGTTTTGAGATCCAATTTCTGGTCTTCATTCTTGCTAGCAAACACTTTACCTACTGACCCATCTCCCCAGTCCTCTCAGATCTTCTTAAGGCCTCCTGTGGACCTCAGAGCTTTGCATTGGCAATGACTTAGTTAAATAAGGATAACTTCTAGCATGTTTTGGATCTGTTTATGTGTGTCAGATACAAACTAAGCCTTGGCAGTCGATTCTCCTGTAATACCAACAGCTGTGGAAGGAGGTCCCATCCACCACATTTTATGAGGAGAGAATGGGTTAAAGAGGTAAAGTCTACCCAAGTATAACCTTCATATTATTAGATAGATTAGTGAATGTGTAGTCAGTCAGGGCATGCGCCCTGCACAGTGTGACAGTTGTTCATCCAGCCAGTGCCGCCAAAGCTAATGAATGGATCATGCTCAAATGGATAATGCTCAAAAGACCTGCGCTTAGCAGTGTGGCTATATAGATAACTTAGCTTTGAAAGTAAAAATTTCTCATGACCAAAATTGTCATCTAATCAATACTAGTCTTTTTTGATTGTCAAACAGATGAGGACAAGTATTCTAGTGGGTCTCTAACTTGTCAAATGCATATATTAAAGGAAGGTGGGAAGTAGTTCCCCTACCAAGAAAACTGACATACAAGCCACCCCTGGCTCCCTCTGCAGGGCTATTCATGGTATCAGGAGAGCTGAGACGTAGAGACTACAGAGTTTATAAGAAACATCTAGAAGAAGAGTACTAGAAATTGAATTCTGTGCTACCTAAGGCAATTTAAAAAATCCAAGCATTAGCATAAATGATCAAGTTAATTTAAAGTGTATTTTTAAGTGTTTTTATATCTTCAGGAGAAAGGAGGTCTTTCATTAAAACAACAAACAAACAAAACTAATGCTATGTTAAGCCAGGCTCTCCCACTTATAATCCTATTTCTTAGGAGGCTGAGGCAGGAAGATAGTGGATATAAGGTTAGCCTGGGCTATGAGCTGAAACCCTGAATTACAGAACTGGTGGTGTGAAACTCTTCCTCTTTCTGTATTTAGACCTTTCTTCCACTTCCAGCTGTCTGTGTCAAAGGGTGACACAGTGCCACTTCTAGAAGGTTGATGTGGTTCATGATTATGGAGATCTTAACAAATTATTGCATCGTTTGTCTTTCTGCATTTAGATCCTGTTCCATACATGGAGAAATGACAGGATACTGCTTCCAGAAATTCTATGTGGCATGTGCTTATGGGAATGAATTGGTGGGAGGAGTAATTTTCTGTCTCCACTCCTTAGGTCTCAGAGTGCAGTTGGCCCATCAGGCAGGCTCCAAGTCTACACAACTTGTTTGCCGTGTGTCGGAATATGTATAACTGGCTGCTACAGAATCCCAAAAATGTCTGTGTTGTCCACTGCTTGGTGAGTGATCTTTGTTCCTTCTGCTTCTGAAATATGGACCTTGCTGTGTCCAGAAGGGTAACACCTGAGTTTAGCAGCATTTACTAAGACTCTACTTAGAGGTAAAGCAATGCCAGGCAGATAAAAATGGTGGAAGAAAAGAAATGATATATTAGTGTTAAAAACTATCTTCTCATTTTTTGGCTTTTTCCCCTTACCCCCCTAAAGGAAAATTATTAAAGGAAGAATTTATTATTCTTGGTGGTGTTTTATTTTGTTTTGAGATGAATTCATACTGTGTAGTCCAGGCAGGTCCTGAATTTGTGGCCATCTTCCTGCCTCAGTTTCCCAGGTGATGGGATTACAGGTGTGACCACGGTACCTGACTTTATTCTTGCTTTGGTGTTTGAGTAAGAGTGGGAGAGGTCTGTGTTCGCAGGCTCATTACTACAGGGGTTCTAATGTGCTGCATGTCATAAAGAGGTAGGAAAAAGGGTTGGGTACATGGGTAAAAATGCACTAAGCTTTGTATGGATAAAATGGATATAAATGTATTTAATTTTCTTTAACTACTTATGCTTAAATGAAAATAAAAGAAAGGGACATTTATCCACCCTGTTTCATGGACCAACTCTATTTCCAAATGATTCCTGAAGGGATGGAGAGGTCTTTGGCTTGTGTTTCCTGCAGCCCCTTCCCCAGCCTTTCCTCTCAAGCCTCTTACCTGTCCCTTAAAACTCAACTTTCAGCACAATCCTTCCAACTCTTGAGTATTTTTCATAGCACATACATTTCCACTGTGTATCTAAATATCACCTGTGGCACTGAATACATGGCATCACCTCTGGTCACTCCCTGCCCATTTCCCACCGGACTGTCCTCTTGCAGAAAGAAACTGCCATTGAACTTTAACACCAAAGATCTAAGCAAGGCTGGAGAGATGGCTCAGCATTTAAGAGCACTGACTGCTCATCCAGAGGTCCTGAGTTCAGTTCCCAACAACCACATGATACCCCAAAGATCTGAGCAAGTGGCTGTATACGTGAACGCATGGAGTTGAGCAGAAGCACTGGAAATTGTTCTGTCTTCAAACGTCAGTCAGTTCTTGTCATGGTTTGTTCTTTTGCTTTGCTCCAAGGGCCTCCAGGATGACTTTCCCCTCCTTAAGAGCCAGCTGGCTAGAACAGAGGAGACAGTTGAAGAAGTTTTTTTTATATTTCTGTTTCAACTCCCAAGTTCTTGGCAAGAATGCAAAACACTTGGTATCTGTAAGCATGTAGGGTCAGATGGATAAGATGGATTCAAATGTATTTAATTTTCTTCACTATTTGTGTTTAAATAAAATTAAGCGAAAGTGACATTTATCCCCCCTGTGGAGTAGTTTCATGGACCACCTGCATTAAATGCCACGGGGCAGGGCTTGCCTTTCAGGGGCACAATCTATCCCCTGAAGAACAGCTTGATTTTAGGCCTAGGCAGTCTTAAGTGTAATGAGGATTTTAACTTAATTTTTTTTCTAAAAGTTTAGAGAGATGGAGCCAGGCAGTGGTGGTACAAGCCTTTAGTTCCAGCACTTGCAAAGCAGAGGCAGGTAGATCACTGTGAATTCAAGGTCAGCCTGCTCTACAAGAGCTAGTTCCAGGACAGCCAGGGCTATCAGAGAAACATTGTCTTGAAAATCAATCAATCATCAGTCAATCAATTGATCAATCAAAAGTTTGGAGAGGTTAGAGGCTTTCCAGCTCTCATACTGCAATCATGATTCAAAAATTGAAGGCTTTGTGCATTCATCTGGGAATTTGATTGCCATCCTCACTACAGTCCAAAGTAAAAGCACACTGTTGGCCACCCAAACCATCCAGGCTCTCTGTCATCATGTGCAAGCTCTAGAAAGCCACGAAGAGGGGCTGGAGAGATGTCTCGGTGGCTAGGAGTACTTCCTCTCCTACAGAAGACCCAAGTGTATTTCTCCTAATCCATGTCTGCTGGCTTATAACTGCTTGTAACTAGGAGCCAATATCCTCTCCCGACTTAGGTACCAGTCATGTGGTATGCAAATATATATTCAGGCAAAACATCCGTGCATACAAAAAATAATAATCTTTTAAAAAGATGCCATGAAAGAACCTGGCTTAGTGGATATCCTGTCTCGGCTGGACTTGGCTGCAGGATCAGGCTTCAAGCATCCTACCTGTGTGATCATAATGAAGCCACATGGAGAACATTAGAGGCCGATGATGAGCGTGTAGGGGAGGCGCAGGCCGGCTGCTACCATTATGAAAGGCTTGGGCTGCAGTCTGGCACCTATTCCAGAAACTGCTGGCTAGTTATGAGCAGCTACGACCCTCAGAGTATCCTCCTGACTTCCTGAGGCGTGAAATCCTTTCTTCCTGAGGCATGGAGTCTTCCCAGGCAGCATCAAATGAATAGCTATGTTTGGAGACAGAGCCATCATCTTTCCCATTGGCGCCATTTCTTGTTGAACTTAAATGCAGACAGTTCCAAGGATGTGAGGTATAAGTAAATACTAAGGGGGAGAGGTGAAAGCTCTGTAAAGAGGAAGAAAAAGAGATTGACCAAGGACTGTTGTCTGTCAGGATGTTCTTAGCCTTACAAAAGGCCATGTACGATGAGCCAGATGGCCTTGACCTGTCTGGGAAAAAGAATGGAAGCTATGCACTAGCCCTTCAGTGCCTTCCTGTGTATATCATAGATGTATTTAAAATAATGAGCATAGAGCTCATTATTAATAAAAAGTAATATTTTTTTAAAAAGGCCCATGAATAGATAAAATGAACAGACACACATCTAAGAGTTATGATTAAGAATGGCAATGAGGGGACTGGTGAGATGGCTCAGCGGGTTAGAGTACTGACTGCTCTTCTGAAGGTCCTGAGTTCGGATCCCAGCATCCACATGGTGGCTCACAACCATCCGTAATGAGATCTGATGCCCTCTTCTGGTTTGTCTGAAGACAGCTACAGTGAATTACACTGGAGCAAGCGGGGCCTGAGCAATTGGAGCTGGAGTGAGCGAGCTGACCGGAGCGAGTGAGCAGGCCTGAGCAAGCAGGGCCGGCAGAGGTCCTAAGTTAAATTCCCAGAAGCCTCATGGCCATCTGTACAGCTACAGTGTACTCATACACATAAAATAAATAAAAATAAATCTAAAAAAAAAAAGAATGGCAATGAAACATGTAAATAAAGAAAATATCTAATAAAAAAAAGTACTGGAAGAAAAAGAATGGTAATGAGGCATGTTCTGGAAAGAATGATGAATCAGGAAAGTGTTTCTTACCCCAAAGCCCCCTTTCTGTGTTCAGAGCAGGGATAGGAAAGTCTCAGGGCATGTAGTATATAGTTCAAACCCTTTACTCTGTCTTTTTGCAGGGGACAGATGTCAGGCTAGTAGGGACAGCTGATGAAATGAAGTTGGCAGGCATTGAGATAGTAGAATATATAGGCTTGCAGTGCCCAAATTAGCCCATTTTCAGGACCTAAATTCTGTGACAAATTTCTGACAGCATGTGGAGAAATAGCTATGGATCCCTGTCTTCTATGAGAAAACACAAAGAAGAGGAGCCAAGGAAGCCATGGACCTTCCCCCCTCCCCCGCCTCCGCCAACCTGTAAAATATGGGTCTTCAGGAATAAGTCAAATGAATCACTATATATAACTTAAAAGTCTTAGGGAAAAAAAAAAACCCACGGGCTCAGCTGAGCACAAGGACCAAAGGAAGGAGACATTTTGCAGCGAGGCAAGTAGACTAATTGGGAAAGTTTACAGGGTTCCTACTTGAGAGTTCCACGATGGCTACGATGGAGTAAGCAGGGACAGGTTGTTTATTTAATTTTCAGTTGGGTTATAGCTCAATATCTGCTTGGAGTGGTGAATAGATCAACATCCTCATGGCTGAAAGCTTCGCTTGGTTATGTTTAAAAAAGAATCGTCAGCTATGATGACGATATGGAAAGCAAGCTTTATCAGCTCTCTCAGAATTGGGATGATCCCAGAATGAACCTGGATTTTAAAAGTTCTTAATAATGTGCTGGAGAGACGGCTCAGTGGTTAAGAAGATGGGTGCTTCCAGAGCACTGGAGTTTGGCTCCAAGCACCCACATCACAACGGTCTATAACTAGCTCTAGGCACCTGGACCGCTTGTGGCCTCTGTAGGTCCCTGTATGTGCATGTGTGCATGTGAGTGCATGTGCACACTCACACACAAGTGCTTTGAGACAAAACCTGCTTGGTTGTTTAACAGTGTGAAACATAAGATGACCATGTAACTAGTTCTAAAATAACTAAACATAACTGTTTACCTTGGAGTTTGTGCTGCTGTGATAACACACCATGATGAATAGCAACTTGGGGAGGGAAGGGTTTATTTCTAGTTACTGTTAGTTCTATATCACAGTCCATCACCAAAGGAAGTCAAGGCAGGAATTCAAACAGGGCAGGAACCTGGAGTCATGAGTGAATGCAGAGGCCATGAAGGGTGCGCTCTTTCCTGCCTGGCTTCCTGGCTTGTTCAGCCTGCTTTCTTATATCACTCAGGACCACCAGCTATTTCTCAGCAAATATATGCAAGTGGAATTTATTTTCCTGAGCTTCTTGGGTAATTACAGGGTCACTCTTATAAAAGTTTTTCCTCGCTGCTTTGTGATTTCACGGCAGGGACAGATTTTTTTTTGGTTTTGAAATGAACAATTCTAAAGTAAAAGGAAACCTGCAATTAGGAGGGTTCCCTCTGTTCTCTCTCTCTTCTCTGCGAACTGGCTTTCCCTGCAATCGATGTTTCTGATGAGTTTGTGGGTCTTCCTTGACAGGATGGACGGGCCGCATCGTCAATTCTGGTTGGTGCTATGTTCATTTTCTGTAATCTCTACTCTACGCCTGGCCCTGCTGTTCGATTACTCTACGCAAAGCGACCAGGAATTGGGCTCTCTCCGTCCCACAGGAGGTACAGTGATGGAGGCGTCTGACTGGCACATGTGTGGTTTATGTAGTACCCCGGTGTTATGGAAGGTTGGCCTCATGGGAGCTCTCTTTTAGATTCTAATTGGTTGGTGTTATCCTGAACTATGATGACAATTAAAATGGGTGAGAATGTTGGGTTTTCACACAAGTCAATGAACCTTCATTTGAAAGTCTGTGATTAAAACTAAAAGGGAATTTTAAAGAATGCCTTGGTTTACTTTTTTTTTTTTTTTTTCGAGACAGGGTTTCTCTGTGTGTAAACCTGGCTGTCCTTTAACTAACTCTGTAGACCAGGCTAACTTCAAACTCACAGAGATCTTGCTGCCTCTGTCTCCTAGGTACTAGGATTAAAGGGTGAGCCACCTCTACATCCTGTCCTGCTTTCTTCATTTAAAAGGAGAGGAAACAGGAGAACTGAGCCAAGGCTGTGCTGTGCTAAGCACCAGTTTGAAAACCCACTGAACACAGCTTGACCATTCTCCCCAGCACAGCTCCCAGTGCCTAACAGTTTCATGCTGTAGGTCTTTATTAAGATGTGCTGGTGGTTGGGCATGGAGGCACACACCTTTAATCCCAGCACTTGGTAGGCAGAGGCAGGGGGATCTCTATAAATCTGAGACCAGCCTGATCTACAGAGCAAGTTCCCAGGACAGCCAGAGCTACACACACACACACACACACACTGGTGATTACTATATAAAAATGCAAAAAATAAAGAGAATAGATGTTTTAAAGCTTATTTTTTTCTATGACTAAGATATAAGACTATAATCAATATAGGCTAAAATAGAAAATGTGCAATGGCTTTAAAAGGAAGCCCATTTTAGGTACCTGATTAATTTTCTTTCTTAGAGTTATAATTAGTTTCTCTGTTCTTACTTAAATTTCATCTTCTTACATCTTTGGATAAAATTCAAATTTTGGATAATAAATTCTAAAGTTTATCCAACTCTGCCTTTTGCTGACATGCTTAATCTGCTAGATTTAATAGAAGTAGATGCTCAAATATCAGGCTAGTGAAGTGTTCCCACAAGCTTTTGACTGAACACACACCTTGCTGCTAGCTCAGCATGTCAGTGGAAACAAGCTCTCTCTCATTTAAAACAAGATTTACTTATTTTTATGTTATGTATATGGGTGTTTTGCCTACATGTATGTAAGTACTACACATGCATGCCTGGTGCCTGTGAGGCCAGAAAAAGAGGTGTCAGATCCACTTGGAACTGAAGTTACAGACTGGGTGAGCAACCAAGTGGGTGCTGGGGACCAAACCCTGGGTCCTCTGAGAGCAGCAGGTGCTCACACCGACCGAGGCATGGCTCCAGCTCTGACGTACAAGCTGTCCTAATTGTCTGCATTCCCCTGTGGTAGTTTATGATAGGAATGTGCAGAGTACATTTCTATTGCAATTTAATTTGCAAGGACAAACTTCACCGCAGACACTGTCAATCCTCCTGCTGTGATGGGCTCATAAAATGGCAGTCTTCTGTTTCAGGTACTTAGGCTACATGTGCGACCTACTTGCAGATAAGCCCTACCGCCCTCACTTCAAGCCGCTCACGATCAAGGCAATCACTGTCAGCCCAGTTCCCTTCTTCAATAAACAGAGGAATGGGTGCCGCCCTTACTGTGACGTTCTGATTGGAGAAACTAAAATATATTCAACATGCACAGACTTTGAACGAATGAAGTAAGTTGCCATGTTTTTCTCTTCTCTTCTTGCATATTTAATTCCTGTGTGAATTGCATTCTTCCTGCTTATCTCTGTGAAGGGTTTTTTTTTTTTTTAAAGCTCAACATATGTTTAATCAAAGATGAACACAGCTAATCCAAGGATTTGTCTCCTTTATACACAGTGGTACTGTGTTCTGAAGGACAGTGTTTGAGGTGTCCTGGATGAGGAGAGAGAGGTGGGCGCAGAGGACCTGCACATTTGAAAGAGACTTTGTGATTTGGGTAGATGGTTTAGTTACTTTTGAATTGATGTGATAAGACACTGTGACCAATGTATAGAAAAAAGATTTATTGGGAACCTACAGTTTCAGAGGCTGAGTCTATGACCATATGTGGAAGCATGAGGGCATTGAGGCAGGCATGGTATTGGTAGAGTAGCTGAGAGCTTACATCTTGACACAATGACCAAGAAGTAGAAAGAGCTAAGAGTGGTGTGGGTCTTTGAAGACTTAAGCCCACCCCTAGTAATGCATCTCCTTCAAAAAGTCCAGACCTCTTAATTCTTCCCAAACAGTTCTACCAATGGAGGAACCAAACTATTGAAATATATGAGCCTATGAGAGCCAGTCTCATTCAAACTGCTATAGAGATGATGTATTTAAAAGTACTTATAGCCAGGCAGTGGTGGTGCACGCCTTTAATCCCAGCACTTGGGAGGCAGAGGCAGGCAGATTTCTGAGTTCAAGACCAGCCTGGTCTACAGAGTGAGTTCCAGGAAAGCCAGGGCTATACAGAGAAACCCTGTCTTGAAAAACCAAAAAAAAAAAAAAAAAAAAAAAAAAGTACTTATATGATCTACAAAGATGAACAGGCACCCGTGGGAGGTGCTTGGATTTTAGGAGATAAGGGGGTAGCTGATAACACAGCACAGACTTAGTTGGCAATAGGTTGATTTAGGAGTCAGTGGTCTAGACTCCCAGAAAGTATGACTTTTTAGTTTCTGTTCTGACCTTGGTTGGAATTTACTGTTAAAGTCAAGAAAAGGTGACTGTAGGGGGGCATGGTTGTTTGAAGAAAACAAGATGTGATTAGAAGTCCAGACTGGATGGAGAGAGAAGGCCTACATTGTTGTGTCAGTGCTCTACCAGCCCAGAAAAAGTCTGCAGCCAGTCCATACTACCAACATTCCTACTCTCGCACAAGATAGGAAGGAGTTTCTTGTCTAAGTCTGGGTGTGCAGGTCCCTTAGAGCCATAGAGGAATATTCCTGTGTCTGTGATTGTACCAGACTGGACACTCTCATGGTCTCTTCTGATCTCCGTTTAAAGAGAATACCGTGTCCAAGATGGGAAAATCTTCATCCCTCTGAACATCACAGTCCAAGGTGACGTCATCGTCTCCATGTACCACTTGCGGTCAACCATCGGGAGCCGGCTGCAGGCTAAGGTCAGCTTTCAGGAGGACTTGGACTGTGAGCTCTTCTGAGTTTGTAGCATAAGTATTACTGAGTCTTTTCTCTGTAACACTTTCGGCTTGATTGACATGTGAGTTTGGAGTGAAATGGAGTCTTACAGCTTGTTGATGTCCATCTTCCTTATCACTGTGGGAAGGCATGGAGATTGAGGCAGGTTGTGACTTATACATAGTCCTGGGGAGACTCTCTTGCATCATAACTTTCAGCAAGCAATGTTCTTGAGAACCTGAGTCTTTTTTTTTTTCTTTTCAGTGCTGTGGTTAGGGGATCACTATAATATGGGAGCTTTCAACTAAGTATGAGTATAGTTAAGAATTTTTCCCCAAAAGATGGTTCAGCAGGTAAAAGTCCTTGCCACCAACCCTCATGTCCTGAGTTTAATTCCCAGAATGCCTTCCCCAAATCCAATGTGATTTTAGTGTATATGAAAGGTGTTGTTAGTATTAGAATTATCTTATTTAAAAAATGTTTTCTTCACCACTAAAAGAAATCTTGAACCGATCAGCAGTCAATAACCATCCCCACCTCCTTCCTCATCTCCTGATTACCATGCATCTTTTTCCTGTTTCTATAGACTTGCTTATATGGGGACATATCATATAAATGGAATCATAGAATATGTGGTCCCCTATGGTTGGCTTTTTTTACTCAATGTAATAGGTTGGAGGTGTATTTATGTTTTAGCATGTAGCCGTATTCCATTCCTATAGATAGCTAAGCAACACTCCACAGAATGGATATGCCATATTTATTAATTCTTCCTGTTTAGGTTATTTCTCCTTTTTGGCTATTGGGGAAGATGTTACAAGCAATTATATCTTAATTAGTCAAATATTTCTAAGAACATACATTATGTCTATTACCTAGGTGTTTTAGATCAACAAAAAAAAGTAAGATTGTACTCTTAGCTTTACAGACCTGACCCTAGAGGGGGCAAGTCAAATATATGAATATCCACTGTGCTGTATCAGATGATAGACAGGGCTCTGTCATTGCAACAGTTTTTTTTTTTAGGTAGTGGTGGCCATACAGACTGGGGGGGGGGGGACTTTGAAGGATGAGTTTGTCAGGTTGGAGCAGGAGTCCCTGGGAAGAAAGAATACAGAAGAGCACAGGACATCACGATGAGTAAGGAAATGGCTTGCTCTCATGAAGAGAAGCTAGAAACGAGCCTACGAGGTCATTTAATGAGAATCAGATAAAGAAGCAGTAGAAGGTACAGACACAATCTTCAATGTAGACTCCCTTTCTCCTGCTGACCACACTTCTTGCACATATTTCTAGGTGACCAACACACAGATATTCCAGCTCCAGTTTCATTCTGGGTTCATTCCGTTGGACACAACAGTTTTAAAGTTCACCAAGTAAGTGCTGTGTGTGCCTGAGGTCTTCACCAGCGTGGCGGGAAAGCTCTGAGGGTCTGTACTAGCATGCTCATGTCGCCAGAGTTCTGAGCTGCGCACTGTTCACTGTGGCTTCCCCACTTAGAGCGGTGGCTACATGTGTTTAAAACCTTTCCATTGAGTGTGGTTGATCTTAAGAAGAGCAAATGGATCAGTGAGCCAACTAGAAAGGTCTAAGGTTCCATGTTAGGGAACAAAGGATGATGACCTTGATCCTGTGTGTTTGTGGATAGCTATCTCCAACAGAAATGGCATAGTTTCATTTCTTGGATGGCATAAGTAGTGACCCCCCCCCAAACACACACACACAAGAGGCGGCTGGCTGTAGTACCAAAAGAGGTTCTGGGGAATCCAGCTACACTGAATATGGACCTACAAATGCTATCACAAAATGTAGCTATAGATCTCAGGGGGTGGCTGAATCTGGGGTGGTGGGTGGGGACAGTTGCTGGAGCTAAGAGACAGAAAGCGATGAAGGAATTCAGGAGTTCTAGCTCAGAAGGTGCCAGCCTGTCTTAGGGCCTGTCTCACTATTTTGATGACCCATTTAGCCACGCCAGCGCATACTAGCCAGATGTATCAACTCTGCTTCTCCCAGTGCTTTTACTAATATGTTCCGTAGGAGTCCACCAAATTGAAGGAGTGTTATTCCATTTTTCTCTATATGAGGAAACTGAGGCATAGCAAAGTAGCACCTAGTTAGTACCTGAGCCAACCTAGAAGTGGGTTTCAAGCAGAACTCGAGACAGCTTGAGCTGGGTCCTGTGCTGAGCATCCCGCTGACTGCACTGTTTCTGTTTTTCTTTCCATTAGGCCTGAGTTGGATGCCTGTGATGTACCAGAAAAATATCCTCAGCTGTTCCAAGTGACCCTGGATATAGAAGTACAGCCCCAAGACAAAGTGATCGACTTAACTCCACCGTGGGAGCACTACTGCACAAAAGATGTGAACCCCAGCATCCTCTTCTCCTCTCAGCAGGAGCATCAGGATACTCTGGCCTTAGGGGGTACGGGTCTTGGATGGTTTGGGTTTTCAGAATGAAGCTTTTGCGTTACATACTGTGTTTGGTTGAGCCTGCGACCTTTTGCCTTGCAGGTCAGGCTCCAGCAGATCTCCCTCCAGACCATCCCAGGAATGTTGGGCAAGGAGGGTTCTTTGCCTCTCTCTGTTGGCAAGGTATGGCAGAGTCTTTCCCTTAGGATGATTAGATGATAAAGTGGTTAAGTTGTCTGGGATTATTCAAACTCTTCTTGAAGCAGTGTCAACGAAAGACTCCTTTCTCCCTTATTTCTGACGCTTCCATTCATCTGTTTTTCAAATTGGCATCTTGCCTGCTTTCAGGTCCACGAGTGCTCAGACTGATCAGAAAGCCAATGTAGGCGAAATTCTACCTTCTTTATTTGCAGTGTTTCCAAGCCACATCTTTCAAGACTGATGAAGCGTGTCGTATTCTAAGATCCCTCTTTAGGCTGTTGACAACTCCGAAAGACTAACAAAGAGTTCCTGCCTGCAGGCAGATATTCTATTTTTGTTTGTTTGTTTGTTTTTGTTTTTGTTTTTGTTTTTCCGAGACAGGATTTCTCTGTATAGTTCTGGCTGTCCTGGAACTCACTCTGTAGACCAGGCTGGCCTCGAACTCAGAAATCCGCCTGCCTCTGCCTCCCAAGTGCTGGGATTAAAGGCGTGCGCCACCCCGCCCGGCTGCAGGCAGATATTCTAAAGACGGGCAGTTGGATATTGTCTCAAGCCCTCTAGCTCCAGCAAGGCAGGATGGGTCTTGGCCAGGCATGGCGAAGGAAGTCACTATGGCCCGTATCTCTGCTAGTTGCTTTAGCAACCATTAGCCCACACAGGGCTCTACCACTGTGCTATTTTCTCCCACATTTCCAGATTCCTTCTTAACCTAGCGCTTTATGTTACTATCTTGAGGAGACAGCCATTGGCACCCTAGTTAATGCGCCCTGCCCATGCTTGCTTTGCAGTCTGCAAGCGTTAGCTGCAAAGTGTGGTATAGAATCGAAAATTCAAACTTTATATGTGAAAGGGGTTAGGGTTAGGGGTTCGGCTTCAGAGATGGCCTCTGTAGCAGTTTCTTGATTTTTCTGATGTTTGTAACATAGCATTCCTAGATGTTTTCAGTGTTAGGTTAAAAAGTATTCCTATGATTCCTTTGGATCCAAAGGTTTGTTTACAAAGTTTTCTTTTGAAAAATGGAACGGAAGCTCCTCAGACTTGGAAGGCCAGGCAGATATGGCTTGCAGATAGATCGCTAGCCTCTTTCTTGGTCCTTACCTTGCTTCTTTCTCATAGGAATGGCTTCTAATAAAACATTACTCTTTTCCCACTGCCATGTTAATATGTAGAAATAATTTCTGTACGGGTCTGAAGAGTTGGCTTAGTGGTTAAGAGCACGTGATGCTTTTACAGAGGATTGTCTATAACTCTAATTGCAGGGAATCTGATGTCCTCTTGTGGTCTCTAGGGGCACCAAGCACACGGTGTCCAGACATATGCAACACAGGCACTCACACATACACATAAAACAAAATCTTTTTAAAAAGAAAGAATCTCTGTGGATGAACATAGGTTTTAACACAGATGTAGTCTTTTATCTGCTTAAGGATTTTACATTTTGCAAAGATATGTAAAATATATCACTTAATAACACCTGTAGCATATATTTTCTCTTTCTGAAACAATGTACATATAACAAACCTGAGCGGGCTCAGCAGTCAGTTACGTAATCATTTATTTGCACATTGGCCCTCTTTAGATCAGAAATCAGAGAAATCACGCTGTGAGGAGGACCATGCTGCCCTGGTGAATCAGGAAAGTGAGCAGTCAGATGATGAGCTACTGACCCTCTCCAGCCCGCATGGCAATGCAGAAGGTGACAAGCCTCACGGAGCCAAGAAGCCAGGCAAAAAGCAGCAGGAGCCAGCTGCGCCTCCTCCCCCAGAGGAGGTGGACCTTCTGGGCCTGGAAGGGTCTGATGTGAGCGCGAACTTCTCTCCCCTGGCAGCTCCTCCCAGCAATTCTGAACTGCTGAGTGACCTGTTTGGGGGTGGAGGTGCTACAGGTCCTGCTCAGGCAGGACAGGCCGGCGTAGAAGATGTGTTTCACCCTAGTGGACCGGCATCTGCGCAGTCCACACCACGGCGAGCCGCCACCTCCGCCTCCGCATCGCCAACCCTAAGAGTGGGAGAAGGTAAACTTCCTATTTCTTTGCTATCTCAGATTTCAGGAATAACTTCTGGGCCAACCATGTAGACCTCAAATGCTTTAATAAGCTGAACTTTTTTGTTTTTTTAAAGTTTCTTGAAAAAACATAAGGGAAATACAAACATTGTCCATTTTGGTAGAAAGATATAGGGATGTATTTAAGCTCCATACTTTTTTATTTAAATGTTTACCTTTTGAATATTTTATATATGAATACTATATTGCATCATTTCCCCCTTGCTCCCTCCCTCCTCCAACTCCTCCCATGTCTCCCTCACTCACCTCTGACGTTCATAATCTCTTCTTTCTCATTATTGTTACGTGTATATCAAGCTCCTGAGTCCCTGTAGTGTTGCTCATATGCGTCTAGGGCTGACTACTTAGGATTGCATAACCTGTCTGGGACTTGTACTCTCTTGATCCACAGCTCTTCATCTAGGGGTGGGGCTTTGGAAACTTTGTGTTGGCATGCCCCCAGTGCTGTCACTAAGCAGGTCTTGTTTAGCCAGCTCTATCACTGAGATGTCACGGGTGCAGCTTTCCTCTTACTTCTAGAAGACACTGTCTTGAAGCAGGCATCCTGATCATCTGACTTAACTCCATACTCTTCGTTTTCTCTTCTTGGGACTTGAGCCTTGAGTCCACTTTAGTTACTTCTGTTTGGAGATAGAGATGGATGAGCTATTATTTACTACAGCAGCTGGTATTTATGTGGTACCCATCACTTCCCAGATATGGAATACATGATTAAATATGCATCGCTTCTTTTAAAATCCAGTAGACAGATGCTACCGTTATCTCCACGTCAGAGTTGAGGAAATGGAAGCTTAGAGTTTAATTAGCAGCATTTGTTCAAACAGCTGGGAATGGATGGAGCCAGGGTCCAAACGTGATGTGCGGATTCAAAAAGAGCTTTTCCTCAGACCTCCTGTAATACTTTCTATGCATTCTAGTTTTCTGGATATATCCTGGCTATACAGAGAAGTGTTTGAATACACCAGGATATGCTTGAGGGGCTCAGACCAGTGGCATGTCTTCAGAGGGAAGTGTGGCTGGTCTTTGTAGGGCGTGTGAGCCATATATACTTAGTTTCACTTGATATACCACCACTGATGTGACTCTTCCTTTTCCTGGCCAGCCATAGCATTAAGGCTTGCAAGGTGATCTGGCTGAGTACCAGAGAGTCACTACAGCTTCTGAATGACCAGCACAAACCAGCTCTGTGACTGTCACTGTTAACCAAGATGCTGCTGTGTTAGAAATCGTAAAGATATGACTCTCAACCGCTTAGGCTAGGAGGATGCTATAGGAACCCTTTCCCCACACTAATCCTTCACCTGCCCTGGAGGCTTTCAAAGTTCTGCTGGATGCCTCTTTTGTGAGAAGGGGAATCAGAATCACAGAGTTTGGATTGGTGGTGGCTGGATTGGTGAGCGCCTGCATCCTTCATCGTGGCTTTTTCTTCTATGCTTTGCTTTCTTCCTTCCAGCACTGATTCATAAGGATGGGTGAAAAGGTCTTTTGGGAAAACAAAATCCCAAGATCGAAGACAGCACAGTGTTCCATGGCTGAGTTTTAAGACAAACCATCCTAAGAATGTTTGATAATTTAACTCGTCATGTCCCACGCTGCTTGGTGTGTTCCATGTCAGAGCTAGAAGGCACCTTTGACATTAGTTAATTCTGTCTGTGACATCATAGATAAGCCAATGAGCATGCCCAGCTGTTAGTGGCAGTCCTAGATGTGTGGCTCCAGTGTTCTGTCCCTCCAAAAGAAAACAGTAAGGATGCCAAGTCTAGAATTAATGGCCAGCATTTGAATCACTTAACGGGCTGGGGAGCCTTGTTAAAAACTCAATTTGGCCAGGTGTGGTAGCACACGTCTTTAATCTCAGCAATTGGGAGGCAGCAGCAGGTGGAGTGCTGGGATTTTTAGGCCAGCCTACTCTATATAGGGAGTTCCAGGCCAGCCAGGGCAACACAGTGAGACCCTGCCTCAAAACCAAAACAACACAACAAAAATCCTCTTAATTTTCTGAGTTAGGGATAATACTTATAGGCATAATGGTAAAGACTAACTCTTGAGTTTTCATCTCTATTTACACTTCCCTTTTGGTTATTAGGGAATTTCTTAAGCAAGGGGCTATGAAAAGTGCTCCAGTAACCTAAGACATCTTCCATGTTTTCTCCATTGATTAGCTTCAACCTAGAAACAAATGGGCTTACCAGTTGTCCTTTTACAGCTGCCCTACAAACTTCAGTGTTCTATGTCAGAGAGGATGAGGTCTCATGACTACTAAGTTGGGTAAGAGACGTGCATCCTGGATTACATGGCTGGAAACAGTATAGGTGTTGCTATTACAACCCCACAAGTGTTGGGAGAGCATTGTGCCGCTGATGCCATAGCTGTAAACTTGTGAGCCACATGCCTCATCGCGTCGTGACAGCGGGAAGTGTTTGTTCGCTGATTTGGTTCCCAGGCTCTATTTCTAGAATGGGTCAGCCCCACTTCAGGAAGCAAGCAGTCATCAGCTTGGTACCTACAGATTTGGAAGTGACATCTCACTTTAGGTAGTTCAAGGAGATTTTTGTTCCTTGCTCAACAAAGGGCAGTTGTCTCCATGCGGCTGGGTGATGGGCATCACGTTTCGTGACTAGTGCTTGTAGGTGTTATCTGGAGTTTTGAGCTGGAAAATTTGAACACGAGTCTAGCCTAAACTGTTTCCTGGAGTTGAACAAGAACAAACTTCTGAACCTCAGTTTCTCCAGGAATGAGTGAAGATAACAGCACTTCTGTTTGCCAGGGAGAAGTTGAGGACCCAAGGTCACCTCTGTAACGCAGTATAGCCCCAAGAAGATTCACTATTGCTGACCACCAGGGCTTCCTGCCTTCTTAGTTCCCTTATTTAGCTCTCTAGCTCAGTGGTTCTCAACTTTTCTAATGCTGCGACCCTTTAATACAGTTCCTCATGTTGTGGTGACCCCCAACCATACAGTTATTATCATTGTTACTTCATAAATGTAATTTGGCTACTGCTATGAATTATAATGCAAACATGTCTTCTGGTGGTCTTTGGCAACTCCAGTGAAAGGGTTCCAAAGAGGCCAGGGCCCCCAGATTGAGGACTGCTGCTCTAGCTCCAACAAGCTGAGTCAGCAATGCTGGCATCCCTTGGACTCAAGAAAGGCTGAGAGCTCCACTTATCTCACCACTCATGTGTACTCTACCTTTAGCTTTCAAGTGAGCGGAAGGTCACTTTATACAGTGTCCAAGCAAGGCCTACTTAGTGGGGTTGTCTTTCTCTTTGGAGATGGGTCTTACATAACTCAAGCTGAGCTTGAATTCATTGTGTAGCCCAAGATGACCTTAAACTTCTGATCTTTCCATTTCCACCTGCTAAATGCTGCGATTATGGGCATGTGCCACCATGCCTAGTCTTATGTGATGTTGGGGACCAAACCCAAGGCTTCATGTATGATAGGCAAATACTCTACCAACTGAGCTACATCCCTAATCCCATGAGGGGGTTTTCTATTATTTTTCTTTATACTAGTGTCCCCTGCCTGGTATTTTCCCATTAAGTCCTTTTACATGAACACTCATTAGTCACTGAATCCCTGTAGCCTATACACAGTTTGGGTAACTCATGGATTCATCTGTGTTGACCTTGTTTTCTTGGGTATTCTGTGACTATGACTTTCTGGTTTTGGTTTACCAAGATTTCAAAGGCTAGCTTGGGGAGATAGCTCACTGAGTAAAAGAGCTTGCCACACAAGTTTCAGACCCTGAGTCTGAATCCCCAGAACACACATAAAAACTGGATATGTAGGGTGAATGCCTGTAATTCCAGTACTTCTACAAGGAGATGGGAAGTAGAGGAAGATGAACCAGGAGCTCAAGGCCAGCTAGCCTGATGTATGCAGCAGAAAAATGACACTGTCTCAAACAAGGCAGAAGATGAAAACAGATGTCTGTGCTTTGTGGTGTGGTGTACACACAAATACACACACACACTACACATATATACATTACACACACACACACACCACACACTATCACACCCTAAACACACATACACTACACACACACATTAACACACTACACATACACATATATACACATACCACACACACATCATACACACTAACACACACACAGCACATACATATACTACACACACACACACATTAACACACTACACACACACCTACACCACACACTAACACACACACCACACATACATACACTAAACACACACATTAACACAGTACACATACCATGCACACACACACAGTGCATACACACAGAAAGGATTTATAAAAGCTAATTGGGCCCTAATTTAGAGTTATAGCTTTTCTAATACATCCAGACTCTTTCATCTACAGAGGTGGATTAATTCTTGTTGTGTGGGACCCACTGTTAGATCCAGAGAACGTCGTGAGGCTAGGAAGGTCTGGGGAAGTCAGGATGCAAGCATCATTCACGTGTCTGGCCAAGTAATAGTGGCAGCTCTTCAATATTACAACTATTACCTGACAGGATGAAGAAATGCATTTTCCCTTTGTCTTCTAGGTGCCACCTTTGACCCTTTTGGAGCTCCAGCTAAGCCACCGGGTCAGGACTTGTTGGGCTCCTTTCTGAACACATCCAGTGCTTCTAGTGACCCCTTTCTGCAGCCCACGAGAAGTCCTTCCCCCACAGTGCATGGTAAGAAAGGGTTTTCTGTTCCACTCAGTGGAATAGTGGAGTGGTTTTCCACAAGACAACACTAAGTGCTGTGTGTGTGTGTGTGTGTGTGTGTGTGTGTGTGTGTGTGTGTGTGCTCATCTATTATGATAGCTGCTAGCCGTGCATGGCTACACAGTAATCAGCATGGGGTTAGTCTGGTGTGAAATGTGCTCTATGTATAAAGCAAACACCAGGTTCCAAAGTTTTCTGTGCAGTGAAAGAATGCAAGGTATCTTAATACTTTTATCACAGTCACTCATTAGAATAATACTAGTGTTATCTGCTCGATAAATTAACATATTTTACTGATTTATGAATCCTATTTTTTCAAATTTCAAATGTAGGGGTGATGATTAGTATTGTTATTTTCTCATTTACATGTAATCCATGTCATTTATGAACTCATAATGCCTCCTTTCACCCAACATAAGAGAGCATTGTGTACCCTAGTCATGGCCTATGTAGACGCCATTTACTCTACCATCCTCATGCCTGGGACCTCATTTCCCAGTTTCCCTCCTTACTATCTATCTCCTTTTCAGCAATTCAGCTCTCTCTCTCTCTCTCTCTCTCTCTCTCTCTCTCTCTCTCTCTCTCTCTCTCTCTCTCTCTCTCTCTCTCTCATTTTCTTCATTTTACATCCTGATGAACATCAGATTTGACATCAGAATGTAAAGGAAGCCAGAGAGCAAATGTTGATAAAGCTGTCTATTTTTCATGAGTGACTGTTGAGCTGGAACAGGGAAGAGTAGAAAGGAAAAGAACCGTCATCCCTAGTGATGGAGTAATGGCGTGTGCTTTTAAACTAAGTAACTGGTGGGCAGGTACAAGATATGTTGATGGTAGGCAAATGTGACAGATGATTATGAAGCCTTAGAATGCCAGTCCTGGTGCCTTAGGGCCTTTGTTTGTGTGGAATGTGGGCATGTGCCTGTGTGTGGTGTATGTACATGTGATGTGCATGTGTGGTGTATATGTGGTATGTACGTGTGTGTTGTGTGTAAGTGGGATATAGGGGTGTGTGGTTTGTGTGTGTGTGGTGTGTATATGTGGTATGTGGTATATATGTGGTATGTGTATGTGTGTTGTGTGCATGTGTGTTGTATATATGTGGGATATGTATATGGTGTTTACGTGTGGTATGTGTGTGTGATGTACATGTGGTGTGTGTGCATGATGCATATGTGGTGTGTGTGCATATGTGTGGCACGTATATTCATGGGGTGTATCTGTGTGTGTTTTCAATCCCACTTGTAATGCTAGTTTAGTGACTGAATTCTACTGAATTTTATGGGCAAAGTCCTAGGGAGAGATTCTCTCCTCCAGCAGCACATTTTATTTCAGTTCTGCTCAGAACTTTGTGAGAGGTCAGAGTGCTCTCTCTTGAAGCTCTAGCAGGTTTCTTTTTGAGTGACAGTAGACACATATCTGCCACCAGCATAGTGGGCGGTGCATAGTTTTTGCCTAATTAGTGTTCTGAATGGCTCATCATTCTCAATCCATGCCACAGCCAAGGAGAAAACGGGGCACCAGTTCTGAGTGGTTTGTGCCTCAGTGACCTTGTCTGTGCTGAGCGAAGCCACACTGAGCTTAAGGATATTTCCCTCTTTTCGCATGGCCCAGAATGCTAGGTATAGAACTGGGGTGTACAAAGATGAATAAGGCAGTTCTTGCATTCAAGGGACTCAACATTTAACAAAGACAGATACTCTCACAATTACAATTCCAAGTCAGTGAATACGGAGCTAACATGAAGGTGAGCCAAGGAATGAACAGCAAAAGCCCCTGGCTTCTACCAAGCTCTCGTGAATGTGCGCAGATGAAAACAGTAAACATCCCTGTTGCAGAGTGGAGTAAAAGCCCAGGCAGCAGAATGAATCCATTAGCTATGTAGAAGCTGTGCAGAGCTCTGCAGGCTAGATGGTCCTGTGCAAACTCAGAAGAGAGGGTTCTGAGCTACCTTGTTCTCACCCATCTTCTCTCCATTTGCAGCTTCTAGTACGCCTGCTGTGAATATCCAGCCAGACATTGCTGGAGGTTGGGACTGGCACACCAAACCAGGTAAAGACCAGTGGGTTGTTTTTATGTGCCCATGACCAGTGGCAAACGCATGGTGCTTCAGCTAAGATGAGGTAGAGACTTGGAATATTATAGTACACTGTGTAGTTTGATCATTCCTAAGATCTGCATACCAATGTACTTGATGACATGAAGCGTGTATGTGTGTGTGTGTGTGTTTGTATGTGTATTTGTATCTATGTGTGTGTGTGCTGATTAACTTTCCAAGACTCATCTGTTGTATATCTAACTCAACAATATAGTTAGATGGATCTGAACTGGTTCTACCACTTAGACATTCTTGTTTGTTTTTGTTTTTGTTTTTATGTTGTTGGATAAGTCTCGGCTTCAGTTTTCTCATCTGAGAATAGGGAGAACAATGTTTATCCTATACAGCAAAGTAAGTATAAGTAAAACAGTGTAGATGTACCCTCCCTCACTGCTCATGACTGAAACTCCACACCCACCAAGTAATAGTTCCCATGGCTTCTTTCCCCAGCCCCAGATAACCAGCGCCCTACTTTCATTGAGCTTGACTGGATAAGTTTCCTACTAAGTAGAATGTCACAGCATTTGTGTTTTTGTGAGTACCTTCTGTCATTTTACAAAATGACAAGAAGGTTTATCCATATTTGTAGTCCATAAGAATATTTCTTTCTTTTTTAAGGCTAACTCATATTTCACTATTCACATAATACCACATTTTTTCCTTCCTGTCATTTTTTTTCTATACAAGCCATTTATTTGAAATGCCAACTATATGTAGGATAAAGTCAGTCTTACATGCTTATCAGTAACAGTAGAAAAATAGAACCAGTGACAACCTCTGTACAACTGTGATGGTACTCAAAAGAGACATGTATCATTTACAATGTTTCACACAGACGAATTCAAGTTTGGAGGTACCTAAATAAAAATACTATATATTTCTTTAAAAAACACTATGTACAATTG
>NW_022196900.1:60873598-60873834 GCF_008632895.1 Mastomys coucha
TCCCTTAAAAGGCAAGTTCAGTATTATGAAGATATATCTCCTTGTTGTAGACCCAGGAACTGTTGATCTTTCAACTCTAGAGAATGCACCCGAGGCCAGCTTCGGCCCAGCTGGTGCCACATGGCATTCATCAGCTCTCATTATACTCTGTAGCATCAATTCCATTCGAATGTACAAGAGTTATACCCACTGCCATCAACTTCAACAATGAAAGAAAATGCAATAAAGGATGACAA